>NC_079516.1:413904-492701 GCF_000801105.2 Raphanus sativus | reverse complement strand
TGCGATGTAGATATTTTATAAACAGTCAGTTTTAAGTTTTAACTAACCAACCTTATGATCTATCGAGAGAGGGACGGCGACACCGTTACGGCAAAGCACGGCGCGAGAGTCGCCGCAATTAGAGACGGACGATCTTCTCCGGCGTGAGCACGGGACAAGACGGCGGTGGATCCGACTGCGTCGCACTGAGGAGACTGCAATTCGCATCTGCACGAGCTCTTCACGGTAGAGTCTCGCCGGCTAACTTCCGTATCCATCTTCTTTTGAAGCTCTTCGCCATCGTCTCCTTCCAACACTCGCCGTCGGTGGTCATAGCTTCGACCTCCTGCTTCACTATCTCATGCAACCGCTCTCTGCACTTCTCCGCGACGTGAGAGCAGCCGTGGCCGTCGAACACGCCGTAGAAGTGAAGATTCCGAAGAAAGCGAAGGATGGGAGGGATACGGCGTCCTTCCATGTCTCTCCTCCTCCCGCAAACCGACGTCGTGCCGATCTTAGGCGCATCGTCGGAGAAGAAAACAGCTCTCTGCCTCCGTCGCGGAGCTTGGAATCGAATTAAGATTCTTCTCCTCCTCCACCTTCCTATCACTACTCGCGTTCGATTTCAGATCTAGATTTTCCCGCGCCAAAACGAGAGACGGTGTCTCACGCTTCTTCTGCCGTTTAAGCGGAGGAGCGACGGAGGATTTGGCGACGATCTTGATCGACGGGAGTAGATCTAACCTCCGTTTAAGAGAAGTTCGAGTAACTGAATCAACCGGGGCAGCCGGTTCACTCTCCCAACAACACCACAGCAAATCCCAGCCATGTGATCTCAACACAACCACCACCACCAGAAATAACAACTTCTAATTCTAGAAAAAAAATGAGTTGGGACTGCAGCAAGATACAATCACTGAGATGGAGAGATATATATAAGTAAAGATTTGCAATGGGATTTTAAAAAACAAAGGTTTGATTTAAAAAAGAAAAGGAAAAGAACAGAGACAAGGAGAAAAAAAAAAAAAAGGTCCGCACGTAATTTATACAATCTCCGCCGTTCATTCCTCTTTTTAGTTTCTGTGCGATCTATTACACGTGTGGCCGTTTTCTTTCGGACACGCCGCTAACGTGGCCCAATTAGAGGGCGACACTGTTAACGGTAACGACCGGCCTTTCTTGACACGCATGTGGTCCACCACTTCGTTTTATTCTTTTTAAAAATTTCTTTAGTATTTATTTATTATTAAATACAAAGGGTTAAATAATTTTAATCAGAGGGTCAACAATAATGGAAGAGTGAATCTTTTTTTACTGGCTTTTATATCCTTTTTGTCAACTTGATCATAAAATAATTACGAACCAATAATCACTCTGAGGTACATGTAATAGAGTGTTTTAGTATAATAGAAGATTATATACTACTATGTGTTAATTGTTTTTTTTCTCTGTGCTAGAGGTTATGTAGTATTTAGAGGTTAGATGAGGCGTTAAATCTAGATATACAATGAATTATACATAAAGGAGATTCATATATAATACTCTGACTACATATATTTCAGCTCAATGAAACGCAACTGTCCATGCAAAATTAATTGTATATTTCAGAAAGAAATTCAGAATATATTTTGAATAATTAAAAAAAAAAATTGTTTGAGAAGTCTCTTGTCAAACCAAACAAAAAAATGCTCGAGATATTTTGGGTATTGACGACTGATTTAAGGTGTTTTTATTTGTTTATGATTTCTCCAATGCTTAGTCGATATAAGTGTTGGATCTTCGACACGTAGTTATGTTCGTCTCCCACTTGTGCTCAGATTCCACCCGCAACACCCGATTCACCATTCACGAAGATGTGTATACGTATACCACCACGCTATATATATGCTTCGTCCGTATAATGATTCACAAAGAAAAAACACACACTTAGTTAATATCGAACCTAAAAAGATCATAAAGATAAACTCTACATATAGCGGAGTGTATACAAATGCTCAGCAAAGACCCACAAAATACAATCTGGAATCGAGGATTACTTAGACACGAGATATTGTGTTCGCCATTTGGGATTTCACCAAATATCAAAAGGTTACAAAACTTTTTTTCTTATAAATAGTGTTTTCAGAATCTGTTTTAAAAAATAAATTTGAAATTTTGTCCATGCCATCTCGTTTTCTGTCTTTGGTTCTTACTAACACGATCACCAAAGTATATATAGCAGATGAGGTCAATCCATGATTTGTTGGGGAATTGTTAGAAAATAAATATCACAAGTGAGTTTTGGTCGTGAAGAGGGAAACTAATTAAAATATGCAGTCCTCTTCCTCAGAAAATCCTATTATATCATATTTACCCATACTTACTAAATTAAAAATACAAAACATAGTGATATCATAGACATTTGTGTCAAAAATGTGCTAAAAACTCATTTTACAAAACATACGTCTACTGTTGAACCTTTACGTGAACACAATCCTCTGCTGAAAATCGGCCAGTTGCAATTTTTTTGCCACGTGAAACTGTTACAGAAATGTTCATTTTACAAAACATACGTCTATTGTTGAACTTACGTGAACACAATGCTCTGCTGAAAAATCGGCCAGTTGTAATTTTCTTGCCACGTGAAAACAGTACAAAAATGTTCACGATCTAGTGATGATCAGATTCAAATAGGTTAAGTTTTTCAGTCAGTTCTCTGTTCTCGATCAGAAAAACGTCATCACACAAAACACACGAGAGAATCTAAAACGAGCTAAAACAGGAACGCGATACACGCGCCACAGTCGAGCGTGGAATAGAATATGTCACTATTACTGCCTGATAATACTGCACCTGCACCACACTAACTCCCTCGCATCCAGCTGTGACAACAACTTAATGATGTCTACGTAAGCCCGTGAGAAAAGTGTGGAAGTAGAACACGCGCCTTTTTGCTCGGACCCACTCAGTCTCAAGTGTCTGAAACTGACTTCTGCCTGTCCAAATTATCTTGTTTTTCTTTTGTTAGACTAAACGACACGTGTTTGATCTCACGTGGATACTGGAAGATGCTTCCTCGGTGACTCCTCCACTCCACGACTCAAATTCGGCGCTTATCCACGTTTTCCGTATTTGTCATATAAGAGCACCATTAACGGGAGTGCTTAATAAGGTGCTTAATGAATTTTTGATTTAAAAGAAAATGAAAAAGAACTAATAAGAGAAGCAGCGCTGCTTAATTAGGCGTCAGAAGAAAGGTTGCTTAGTGGACACGTGCTTGCTCCTTCTTCCTCCTCTCCGAGTTCTTCTGCAAACATCATCCATGGCTGCTGCTCCTCACACATTCCTCTCCTTCTCATCGCCTCCGCGCCTCCTCACTTCTCCTTCATCCACTCTCCCCCGTTCCTCATTCGGCGGCGTCTCCCTCAACCTCCACCATCGCCAATCTGTGAAAACCAATAACCCAGTCAAGGTGATAATTGAAAATCCTTCTTTGTTGGATTAGTAAAGTTTTGTGCTTTAGTTAATTAGGGGTTGAGTTTTGTGAATATACATTTCAATCACTTTTTGCCTCTGTTTTTGATGATTTGTGTGTATAACTTGAAGACCCTCTTTGTTGGATTAGTAAAGTTTTGTGCTTTAACTAATTAGGATTTGAGTTTTGATCATTGCAGAATATTCACAACATGGTGATGTCACTGAACTTCTCTGCTATCGAAGTGAAGACAATCAATTCAGTTGAGTCTTGGGAAGATGGTGTCCTCGTGGCTGTTTCAGGATCTGTGAAAACAAAGGAGTTCAGCAACATGGTAATAAGCTCAGTCAAGTTGCAGCCTTTTTAATTTTATATTTCCAGTTAAATGATGCTGCCTTTGATCTCTCCAATGGACCCATCATCGATTAGAGAAGAAGAGAGGATCCTGAATCTTTTGTAGTGTTTTTGTAAAAAGCAAACATCTTTGCATCTCTTCCTTGAGGGACTTACCTCTCAAATCTATTTTTGTAGTGTGGTTAAGAGCTTGGAGAGACGTTACTGAATCTGTCACGTGCTTGGGGAGAACTCGCAGATTGCTAAAGCGATGATTACAACTGAAGAGGTCTTATCTGAAAATACATCACCAGCCTCAGTCGGTAATGAATCCAAGTCAAATACGAGGATGTTTAAGGTAATGCTTGATAACTAATATGATTTCTCCTCTACGTTCACTGAAGCTACTTTTTACAGATGACTTTTTTTTTCTGTTTGAAACTTCATATTGCTTGCTACTGAGTTTGATAGTATCCATTGGTCTGATCAGAATATACACTTGTTAGAATTTGCGAATAGGTGATAGATGTTATTACCTCTAAAACGAGAAATCATGCTCCTCCCTGATTCTTATATACTCAACTAAACTCTTGTAAGGTTGATGTTAGTGTTGGATTTGGGATGTAAAGCATTTGTATACTGATGTGATTTGCAATGTTTAAATTCTTTTAAGAACCCCTAAATAAGAAACTTGCATTGGAGTGAAAAACAAATGTGTCTCTTAAATAAAGTTTTTTAACACATATTTATTACTAAAAAAATGAATAAGAACTCCATAAGGCTGCTAGGGATAATGATGCTCTAAGACCTCGTTATATTTATTTATTATGACACAGTTCTTTTGTTTTGAATCTGGAGATCATACCCAGTATTTCTAAAACAATTCCAGTTTGGTTCCCTTGGGACGAATTATATTCTTATATATATATATATATATTTGGGACGTATTTCCTGTTTTAGTACTTTCACAACTTTATAAAAGTATTTACATCACGAGATTTCGTTATATATAAACTTTTGAATTTATTATGTTGCGAAAGTATTTGTTAGTTGTTATTGTTATTTTTAAAAACAAAATTGCAAATAAATTTACTATTAAAATTTTAAATAAAAGTTTAGAATTTGCTATAATAACCTAAAGAAATTCAGAATCACATGCAAATGTTTTTGATAGTGAAAATGTTAATTTATATATTGTATAATGGCTTAAATATAGATTTTCAGTATGATTTAAAACATTTTTTTTGCTAAAAGGTTTACAGGATGTTTAAAACAAACTGTATGACCTCTAGATTTGATTACACGGCAAAAAGTCTAAAAACATGTAATCAAACACAATCGAAACTGAAGTCGTTCTCATTTGAAACTTAAAAGCTTATTTCTTATATTTAGTGAAAAATATGGAGTTTTTGAACATTCAAGTACCTTTTTCTTTTCTCAAAAAAAAAAGTACCTTTTTCTTGTCATCAGCAATCTACATATGAGCAAGTTATTCATTATGGGAACAGCTGGTAGTTTCATATGAATATGATAGCAATATGAAAACATTTAAAAACAAATCTTTCTCCGTTTATATACTCCATGAGAACAAATCGACAATAATGATCGTAGATATTTTGAATTTTTCCACTGATATTTTTGTGAAGCCACAGGATTGTTACACACGTCCTCTTTGGTATAAAGGAGCAGAGCAGGTCTATAATTTCAACAAGCTTGGGACCGCAGGAAAGCATGACAATCCCACTTATACTACAACACGTTGCATAATTTAGCTGTACCGAAACAGACGTACCAGTATTGCCACGTGACTGTCAACAATGCGTGTGACCAAACCTATAACAAAGGGATCAAGGGTACGACCTTAAGAGCATTTCAATGGGATATTTTGGTGTGTAGATCTTTTCTATTTGTAAAAACTTATAAATAAAAAATTAATAGAATATAATAGTTGCCCCTTGTCCGGTTTGGTTGATTGTATTAAATACTTAGGAGCCTACACTATTAGCAATATTTTTTACACGTAACCTTAATTGTCTTGGAAACTTCTTTTCAATATGATGCTTCACGAGATGGAAAGACAGCACTTTCGTTTACTTAATATTATCTAAAAACTGGATGCTAAAGATTAGTCTAAACTAATATGACAACATCAGGCCTGGACAACATTCAGATAACACTCGACTGTTCGTCCAGTTTTTATTTATTATTGCATACTTCACTCGTTGTTGGACTTCAGGATGATTACGTTGATGTTCTACAAATTTAATCTACAATGTAAACTTGCTAAACATGTTTAGGGACTATGAAATGCAAAGCCAAAGGCCTCAACATGAAATCTTACAGTTGCTTGGAACAAAACAGTGTTTTTGTTATATATTCTGATCCTTTTGAATATATACTACTATACTAAGAGCATCTCCAATGTACACTTCTATATTTTTTTCTAAAATAGAGAAACTCTATTATAGAGATGGATTTGCTCCAATGTATGCCTCTATAATAGAGTTCCTCTATTTATAGGGGAAAAATATAGAAATTTGTCATTTTAATCTCTAAATATAGAGGCAAAAAGTGAAATTCCTCTATATTTTTTTCTATAAATAGAGGAACTCTATTATAGAGGCATACATTGGAGCAAATCCACCTCTATAATAGAGATTCTCTATTTTAGAAAAAAATATAGAGATATAAATAGATGTGGGTTGGAGATGGTCTAAATAAATAAATAGATACAGCTGTTATCTATTTAATTGCGTCTACTTTTCGACATATGTGTACCGATCAGATTTTTTATTATACATCGCCGTGGAATCGGCATGGACCGTGACATTTTTTTTTCTATCTAACGATTTTATTAACGAGCCTAAGCCCAACAAAAAGTTACGAACATTAAAAAACGGAAGGCCCAAAACAAAGAGCGAACTAAAGAAAAACCAAAATGGGTTTTGGGCTCAACCCACTAAACCACCGCACACCTAACGTTACGCGAAGGCCACGCGTCCACAGCAGAACGCACGGTCGCGCACGTGTTGAGATCTCCACCCCACAGAAACACGCGTCAACCAGTCACCGCATCGTGACTCTAACACCGAGACACCGCCGGAGAGAGCGAAAACCGCCTCTGGTTTTGCCGGAACACACCGGAATCGGAGCCATCTCCTCCATCTTTCCGCCTGAACTCTTTTTACGGGAGAGCTTCACCAGACCTATTCTGAGATCTCATCCCAAATCCACCAGAAACACCACTGAAAACTCAAACCCACACTCATCCATGTCCTCTTCACCACTTGATAGCCTTCAACGGCGATCTTCAAACAAACCGAAACCAAGATCTACGTCATCTTCACGGCGGAACAAGTCACACACCGAGTCGGAAAAACGCATATCAATGAACCGGAAATTCCGGTGATAAGCCGCCGCCGCCTTCGAGAAGAAACGCGACGCGGATACGAAAGCCGGATAACTCCGTCGAAGAGAACGCGAGCCACCGGAGACAGAGCTGGATATACTCGTCAAAGATACCGGAGTCAAGTCACCGATCGATACGTAAGAACGAAGCTTCAACTCAATCTCATCCTCGTGAAAGATACGCGAGAGAGAACGAGGAGAGAGAAGCTTTTTCCATGCACCGTGACATTTACCCAGCATGCAAGCATACGATATATATTTTATTTTGTCAACAATTTTCTAGTATTATTCTTCTCTTTTTTGTTTAAACTTCAGAACCTGCGACGGCTGGACCTACCACATTCGCTGTAAACTCTGGTACTATGATTATTATTCATGTGATGCAAGAAATCGATCAATTGTTTTTTTTTTTTGTGTGAAAAACAATCGATCAATTGTTTAAACCAATAACGAACCAAAAGCAAAAAAAAAGAGATTACGGCCATTAGAGCATCAGCAACAACAGAACACATTAAATCTCTTAACTAATTTAATTTTCTAATTGTTATATATTTATTTATTTAAACTAGACTAGTAATAATGTGACAAGTATAAAACAAAGCTAGCAAAATAGTTGAAGTGTTCTCAAAGAAGAGTTGTTCTTCATTCACTCTTGCTGATGCTCTTAGTTTCTACCACTTTAATTTGATATGCATGACCTATAGTAATCAATTTAATTGAATGAAGTAAACGTTAAAGAAAAAGACTGAAATAAACTTAAACCAAACATAAAGTAATATAAGACTACGCGAAAGTAATTCTAAACCTAAAGACACGTATGCAAAAAACATGTAGAGAAAATTTGTAGATAATATTTAACTTCAAGCCTAAACTTCCTTATTTTTGGGTCCAAGATTAGATCTGATATGGGAGGTTGCAGCTGGAGTCATGTTGTCATGTTTACGTACCTCAACACACCATGAGTCCATGACCCAAATGCTATATGGCAATTGGCAGCAATATTTTTCCCACGACTTGATCTAGCAAAGTGTAACCCATGTCATTGTTCGATATGTACGGATAAAGTGGTAAGCAATAGAGGTTTATTAGAAGAAGGTTCCATAACGGATGCTAGCTTTTATTTTTGTGTGTGAATGCTCAACGATGAAGAAAAAGAGACTATCAACCTTTTTTTTTTGCGCCACCGTTACGATCAATATGCATCAAAATCTGCAACATGATTAGAGATATAAACATGATGGTTTACTATGATTTTAGAAGAAGCTTCGATTTGGAAATTTTGAGTTTGTTGACATATGCTGTGTACATTTGTCAATGGAGAAGAAAATACAAACTTCATAGAGTGAATGAGTCGATGGTATTCGTAGGAAATCAAGTGAAAATGAGAGCGACAGAATGGAAAATATGTGAGAACTGATAAACCGAATTATGTGAGCGTCTCTTATAAAGGCCCATAAAATGGCCGAAAGGCCAGCAATCAGCTCATGGAGCATATCTAAAATTTGGACAATCCATGGTACGACAAGGTCATGTTAATTGGGTCCTCAAATCATCAGGATTATATCTTAGCATTGTTTCAAATTAGAGGTATAAATAAACGAAAAAAATAAATCGCTGAGTCTAGTTGAAGAACTGTCTTTAATCAAATTCGTAATGTCTGATACTTTCTCCATTGAAGTTCAACTCCACTAGATCGCGTCCCCTGGCATTATAAGATTGATTATGGATTGGATTTTATCGATCTAACTGATGGCCAAAAAATTTTGTTGAGTTGAATTATATCGTAGTTTATCACTATATAACCTCCACAACAATCTCATCCATTTTATTTCTAAACCGGAGAAAGAATTACAATCTTACTATAACATTTATGTCATTCATCTTATTTCCTTAACTACTACATTCTGATTTTTTTTTGTCATTAAATCTTAACTTGGGGCCAAAGCCAACAAAGTTTGAACATCAAATGCAAAGAAGACAAGATAAAACCAAACGAAAACATCAGTAGATGCTTCAGAAACAGCCCATATAAGATGGGTAAAAGAAAATAAAATGGCCAGACGGAGACCTGCACAACTCCAGGATGAAGGAGAAGAGACAGGCGTACGGCCTTCAGGCGATCAGCTCATACGTTTGCTGTCGACTCTCTGAGGATCAGGTTGTGAAGCCACGATTCTGATTTGTTGGTATTCTATACTTTTATAATTGAGCATACTCATCTTATTTCTAAAACTGAGAACCAGTTACAGCCTGAAGCATTTCTTTTGTTGGTTCTGTTTATTATACTCTGAAACATGATATTCAATCTGTTACCATATTATCGTTGACTGGAGGTTGTCCCCGTCATTTTGTGTGTTTCTTTCACGTGTCAACCTCTTTTTCTATTTATGCCTGTTTATCTCACAGAGTTGCCACTCTCCAAAAAAGGAAATAAACAAAAGTAGCTACTAAAAATAGAATAATTCCAGCCACCGTCAGGGGCAATTCCGTAAAATTTCCAACAAAACTCCATTCCCACGGCGTAGGCAAGAGGAAGAGGGCAACTCTGAAGTCTGGTGTGAATAAGAACCACTCCCTCACGCCGGAGTGAATTTTCACGGTGTTGTTCTCTTCTCACATCAAAAAAAAAAGAAAAACATGAAACTGAATCGCGGAGGAAGCGGAGAGCACGGCCACCACCACGAGGCCCTGAAGTTTTCAAATTTCTTCTTCATGCCGGAGCGGCCACGTGACTACCTCGTGGTTGTCACTCGCGTCTCCGTCCTCACGTGCCTCGTCTTCTCCGTCTCTCTCGTTCTCCGCATCACTTTTCTATCCTCCTCCTCCCCGCCTGACTACTCCTCCTCCTACGGTCTCCGTTTCCCCGCCGTGCCTCAGAAGGCACTAGCCCTCCCGCCGACGAGATCAGCCGGTCCCATCAATATCTCCCACGTTCAGTTCTGTATCGCCGGAGCAGCTGACACGTGGCTCGATCGGAGCCGGCTCACCTCCTTGTGGTGGCGCAATGCCACAACGCGTGGATCCGTCTGGCTCGATAAACCGGTGAATTTCCCTAAGAATGATTCCGATAACCGGTTCTCGATCCCGGTTAGAGTTTCCGATTCTGGTTGGACCCGGTTTAGATTCTCCAGCTCGAGAGCCGCGGTTCGGATCGCTAGGACGATATGGGATAGTTACAAACTAAATCTACCGGATGTACGGTGGTTCGTGATGGGAGACGACGACACCGTTTTCTTTACAGATAATCTCGTGAAGGTTCTCTCGAAGTATGACCACGAGCAGATGTGGTACATTGGTGGAAACTCGGAGAGCGTCGAGCAGGACGTGATGCACGCGTACGATATGGCGTTCGGCGGCGGGGGTTTCGCGATCAGCCGTCCGCTTGCTGCGCGTTTGGCGGCAGCGATGGACGGTTGTCTCCAGCGGTATTTTTATTATTACGGTTCGGATCAGCGAATCGCGGCTTGCGTTAGCGAGATCGGCGTTCCGTTCACCGAAGAACGCGGTTTTCACCAGGTGAGTTCTGTTGGGGGGCACGTGTTAGCTTTAGGATTGGTTGTTTGGACATGTGTCAGAGCTGTTTCTGATCTCGTTTGTTGGATCCCGACACATTCAAATGGTTTAGATCCCGACAAAAGCTCTTTAAGTAAATTCTTGCCACGTGAATTTTCTTAATTTATTTATGAAAATAGCAAAGAAATTAAAGGGATCAAACGTATTAATCACTTAGGTAAATGCTATAAAAAGCATTTAGAATTTGATTTGTTGAATGTAACATAATATTTATTTAAAATAGTGTAATTTATATTTTGGCGTATAGATAATGTTGACCAATTTTCAAAAAAAAATTCTAATTAGAGTTTTTGTTAGGAATTAGCGAATGAGTGCCATCTAAATTGTTATTGTATAAGTATAAAAATCGATTTAGAAATCTTTTCGTTGACATTAGTCGTTCGGTCAACCAAAAATTAAACACGTCTAAACCATTTAAAGAAGAACATTAGTATAAATTAACAACATTTTTTTTGATGTATTGCAGCTTGACATAAGAGGAGATCCATTTGGGTTTCTAGCAGCACATCCATTAGCTCCCCTTGTATCATTGCATCACCTAGTTTTCTTAGACTCAATATTCCCTAACAAAAACCCTATCGAGTCGTTACAAACCCTAATGAAACCTTACACCTTCGACCCGCATCGAATACTCCAACAGGTTAACTGCCATGACCGCAAGCGTCAGTGGTCCATATCCATTTCTTGGGGATACTCCATTCAGATATACTCTTACTTCTTGAGCACTAAGGAGCTGGAGAAGCCGTTGCAAACCTTCAAAACCTGGCGGTCTTCGAGCGATGGACCTTTCACGTTTAACACAAGGCCCTTGAAACCTGACCCGTGTGAGCGTCCCGTCACTTATTTCATGGATGGAGCAGAGGATGTGCGGGATAGTGGGACTAAAACTTGGTATAGTGTGGCGGATAAGAATTATGGTTACTGCGGAAAGAGAGAGCATTCTCGGGTAACTAGAGTGAAGAGGATATTGGTGACTTCAATGAAGATGGATCCTGAGTATTGGAACAAGGTTAGCGCTTTTTGATTCTATATTGAAACTTGTAACATTTAAAATTAGGTTTTGAAGCTTTTATTACATTTTTATTCCTTTTTGTTGACAGGCACCAAGGAGACAGTGTTGCGAGGTGATGGAAGGAGGAGGAAGAAGAAAAGAGAGAGAAATGTCGATAAGGATTAGAAAGTGCAGATCTTCGGAGACGATATAAAAAATATTTTAATTAGAGATATATATTTGCACATACAGACTTTAGATTCGACCATAGATTGGTTACTAATTTCTAGAACAGAGCGTATCAATCATCCATCACTAAACATTTATGTTGTGTAACTTAGTTAAATTGGCAAAAAAACAGAATTTCGTACATGTATCTATTTTGTTAAGTTAAATAAGTTCGGTTTCTTTTTTAGTAATTGGTTCTTACCTATCGAGGATGCCAATTCAACTTGGACTTTTTACATAGATTTCATAACAACCAAATTTCTTCCATACCTTTTGATTCCAACCAAACCTCAGCTAACATAATTAAAGAGACGGATAAGAAAATGCATAAAGGAAAAATGTTTATAAACACTCAAGTTTTTTTTTTTTTGAAACACTGCATTTAATTATAACTTGGGTTCTAGTTGGGGCCATTAAACTCATCCCCAACCATAGGTTCATACAACAACAAGGCATTCTTTGCCAAAGAATCAGCCTGGATGTTTCTTTCCCTAGGAATCCAAACAAATGACACAGAGAGGAAATCAGCTGCTAAGGATTGGATATCAGAGACAATACACATTATCTCAGAGACAGGGGTCTTCGCATTGATGGCGTTTATCAGTAGAGACGAATCCGACTCGAACTGTATCGTTGATAGCTTCAGGTGGTCACACGAGAGAATAGCTTCACGCAAGGCGAGAGCTTCCGCCATAAGAGCCGAGTCAACAAACTGTAGAGGAGTTTGGTGCTCCTGGTTCTGTGTCGGTGACAAGATCATCCATCCCAGGCCTGCTGTCTTGAGTTGTGCGGACCATGCTGCATCAGATCTCACTACTATCGCTCCGCTTGGGCAGGAATAGTGTGGCATGCTTCCTCTTGTGGCTCTGGTTGCCCTCTTCTTTGTGCTGGTGCTCCATTCCCTTGCTAGAGTGATGGCAGTGGAGAGGGTATCTTCTGGTGGAGCAGAGAAACCCTCAAACACAAACCGGTTCCTGGCTTTCCACAAGCCCCAAAGAATCCAAGGCACTAGCGATCCCGTAGAGACTCCTGACGGCGGTAAGCATTTTAGGTTGCAGAGTGATTCCCATTCTGCTTCTAAATCTACCATTCCTCTGTACTCCAGTTCTTCAGTAAAAGGAGCTAGGCTCCATACCTTTTGCGCGTAGCTACAATGGAGAAACAGATGAGTGGTAGATTCAGTACAACCACATCGCTTACAATGCGGATCAATTGGGATATGTCTTTCCATAAGTCGTTCTCCCACCGGCAGGGCCCTCTTGAGGAGCTTCCATGAGAAGAGTTTCACTTTCGGCGCACAGTCTAGCTTCCAGACCCTCTTATTCCAGTCATTATTTCCCGCTGGCTCCAGCAAGCCACCGTTCTCATCATCCTGAATCGCTGTGTAGTACCCAGACTTTACGGAGTACTCTCCTGACTTCGTTCCCAGCCAAACCAGACGGTCTGGAGCTCCCGTACAACTCTGTTTTAAACAGAGGATGCGTTCTTCGTAATCAGGCAGCAGTAGTTGGATCTTACTTCTATCCCATTGTGCCTCGTTTGGGATCATCAAATCTGCCACAACCAAGTCCTTGTTCGCTTCTCCTGGTGGTCCAAACGGACCTTCCTGCTTGCGGGAGCTCAACCATGGCTCTCTCCAGATGTTAATAGAGAGCCCATCTCCCACAATCCACCCTAATTTTTTCTTCAGTAGGTATCTCCCTATAAGAATGCTTCTCCACCCATGTGATATAGTCGATGTTTCCATGACCTGTAGAAAATCACAATCTGGATAGTACTTCCCTTTCAGCACTTTGCTAAGGAGGCAGTCTGGGTGATTCATAATTCTCCAACCCGATTTGGCCAAAAGTGAGTCGTTGAACTTCTGGAAATCTCGCAGGCCCAGCCCTCCAATAGATTTAGGTTTGGAGATACTCTCCCATGAAACCCACGCCATCTTCCTAGTGTTCTCGTTGTTATCCCACCAAAAACGAGTAACCACCGATTGGATTCGCTTACACAAGGAGACCGGGAGTTTGAAGAAAGTCATCGAGTACGAGGGAATAGGTGAGAGGACGCTCTGTAGCATAACTAACTTCCCTGCTGAGGAAAGGAATTTGTTAGACCACCCTTTCGCCTTTTGTTTGATCCGGTCGATGATAGTAGAGAAGAGGTCTCTCTTTCTCCGTCCAAATTGCTCCGGGAGACCCAAATATTTCCCAACTCCCCCTCCTTACTGATCTCGAGCTCGTTCTTAATCATCTCTTTTAGCTCCGCTGGTGCTTTGCGCGAGAAGGTTATGGCAGATTTATCTTTGTTGATAGACTGGCCGGAGGCTTGCTCGTAGCTGCTCAGAATCGTCTTTAATGCTTGACAATTTCCTTTATTTGCATTGAGGAAAAACATCGTATCATCCGCGAAGAGGAGATGAGATACCCGGGGGCATCCTCTCGCTACTCGTAGTCCTTGGAGGGTTCCGAGTTCTTGCGCTCTGTTACATAATCCCGAGAGGACTTCACTACACATTATGAATATGTAGGGAGAGAGGGGATCGCCTTGGCGAATCCCTCGGCTCGGTACTACCATTCCTCTAGGCAAGCCGTTAATGAGGATTATGTAACTGTGGAGATACATTGCATTATTGACTGAATCCAGTCTCGGTGGAATCCCAACCGTAAGAGTACAAGCGAAATAAAATCCCACTCTAGGCGATCATATGCTTTACTCATATCTGTCTTGATTGCCATAGCACATCGCTGCTCCGCTTTTGACGACTTCAGATAGTGGAGAACTTCGTGAGTGATAAGAACGTTGTCTCCAATTGCCCGCCCCGGAACGAAGGCCGATTGGTTCTCCGAGATAAGTTTCTCCATCAGCGGCTGTAGTCTTCGTGTGATGATTTTCGAGTATATCTTGTAATAGACATTACACAAGGCAATGGGTCTATACTCTGATACTTTCTGTGGCTTCGAGACTTTAGGAATAAGCCGGACATGAGTGTGATTAATAGTGTCCGGAAGTGGAGCCCCACTGAAAAATTCCTGAACCTCGCGCACTACAGCCGTGCCAATACGGTTCCAATGGGTATGGAAAAAACCTGCCGAAAAGCCATCGGGGCCGGGAGCTTTTTCCGCATTGATAGACCAGGCCGCCTCCTTTATCTCTGTTGCCGATGGTACACTGAGAAGGAGCTCATTTTCTGCCTCTGAGATGATGGGGCAGAGTGCCTGGTTTACAATCATCTCTCTCTCCCCTGGCGTGGAAGTGAATAGATGTTGGAAGTAGTCCCCGATAACTTGTACTATCTCCTCCTCCTTGTTTACCATCTGTCCATCATCATTTTCCAGTACCGAGAAAGCATTTGCTCTCTTCCTCGACTTGGTGATAGCGTGGAAATAACCTGTATTCCGATCACCTAGCTTTAGCCACAGCAAACGACTCCGTTGCTTCCAATACTCCTCCTCTGCGAGGTAAGCTGCATTAAGCTTTGTTTTGATGTCTTGTATCAGGTTCGTGTCGTTCTGTGGGCTCGAGAGCGCGACATCAAGCTCCAGCTTTTTCTGCTCTATTTGCTTCTTGCTATTGCGCTGTTGGGTCTTATTCCAGAGTGAGATAGCTGACCTCGTATTAGCTAGAATGTCACATACGGCTTCTCTGGTATCATCCCTCAGTGTCTCATCTATGAACTTCTTCGCCTCTTCATTGTTGCATAATCTCCGATCATAGCGGAAGAGACCCCTTTTCCGTTTACCTCCTTTATCAAAGAATGAGATTAGAGGTCTATGATCAGAGCTTTCAAACTCCAAGTATTGGCATCTTGCTGTTGGGAAGCATTCGGCCCACAAGGTATTTGAAGCGGCTCTATCCAACCTGCATTTCACCAGGTCGTCTCCTCGCTGGCCCCTCCAAAACAAGGGGTCCCCGGAATGTTGCAGATCAAATAAGTCACCCTCCGAGAAGAAAGTACGCAGGTCCGAGAAGGAGCCTTTGGGTCTGACTACTCCTCCATCCTTTTCATCGTTACATAAGATGTCATTAAGATCACCCGTCAAGAACCAGGGCGCATCACGGGGTAAGGATAGAGAGAGGAGGTGATCCCACTGTTGTTGTCTCAGCTTCTTATCATTGTTTCCATAGACAAAAGAAGAAAAAAAATTTTTTCCTTCAAATTCAACAACCGTCTCAATTACATTCGGACTTGACTCCAAGACCTGAAGATTTAAATCTGGGTTCCAAAATAATGCTAGCCCACCAGCTCCGTGTCCAGTCGGGGGAATCAAGTGATTGCATTCGTATCTAAGGTGCTCCAGTTTCTTGAGAACCACTTCATTGGAATTTTTTGTTTCCATGAGGAAGATAATATCCGGATCAAAGGTTTTGGATATCTCTCCCAACTGTCGAACTGTCCGGGGATTCCCCAACCCCTGACAGTTCCAGCTCAGAATCGCTAAGGAGCGGGGTTGGACGGATTCTGAAAATCCATCCTTCGGCGGTTCGTCGGTGGTATCATGTTACAGAGAGGTTGGTTGTCTGAAACAGAGCCTCCCACTTCTGAAGATCCTCGAGCACGTTTTGTAGTACCTTTAGCTTTGGAAGGTTTAGGGGCTTTCCCCGAAGTTCCTGCATCAACATGGAGCTTCTTCTTGCAGTTCGGAGGTTTAGCTTGCTGCATTTTCCTCTTACATAGGTTAAACACTCAAGTTTATGTCTGAGTTTTAAATAATATAGACTTGAAAACGTTGTGTTGTTGTGTTAGATAACAACTATATATAAGTCTTATGATCGTAGCTGTATGAAAAGTACTATTATAATTTATAGGATTTTTAATGTAAAAAACCCTCAGCTTAGTTTGTTTTGGATAAAAACCCCCAAACTAAGTATTTAATGAAATAACCTCTAAACTAACTTTATTTAATGAATTAAACCCTTTCAGGTCATAATTAACATTACTACTGATAAATCTTTAGTTTAGAGTTTTTTCCAATAAGTAAACATAGTTGGAGAGTTTTACCCTGATTAAAAAAAATCCAAAATATGATAATATTACTAAAAATTAGTAACTTTAATTTTCAAATTAGCATTTAAAAAAAAAATATAGATATATAAGTCTGTTTTTTTTAAATCAACATTATATATGTATAAATTAAAAATGTAAAAAACCCAAAAATATAAAAATATCTAAAGCTTTACCTGTATTAAAAATTTATCTAAAAATTAAAAAAATGTAAAAGACAAGTAAATATAATTAAAAAATTATATCTTATCTAGTAACTTTAATTTTCAAAAATTAGCATTTTAAAAAAATTCTATAAATATATGAGTCAGATTTTTTTTAAAATCAACATTATATATATATATATATATATATATTTCAGTAAAAAATGTATAATTAAAGTTATACATATATAATGTTGAAAGCGTTGTGTTGTTGTGTTACATATATATATGTATGTGTATGAAAAGTCTACGTATGTGTATGAAAAGTACTATTATAACAACACACATACGTTCTGTTAGAATTCCAAGCTTGCTTTTCTTCTATAACATTATCTGTCAGGTAGGCAACCAAACACGGACCAGTTTAATTATTATTGAGTTGAGATAAGGTTTCACTTTGGCAAATGATTTCACAGAACGACATATACGAAATATTCTAACCAAACTCAATAAACTGAACCACATAAACTAATTCGGTTGGACTATATTATAAGTTTCTCTTCGGTCGAATTAAACAAAACAAATCAAATCCAAACAATAAAGAAACATATATCAATAATGATACAGTCAAAACTCTATAAATATAGAATGTTGGAACTTTGATATTTTATTAATTTATAGAATTACTAATTTACAAAATGTTTATTTTACATTTTTTATATTTTAAGATATATTTTTCTAAAATAAAAATATTTGATTTTACTGTATATATACATTGATTAACATTTTGAAATTTAACATTTATATTAGTTTTATTATATTACTGGTGCATATAAAATATATTTCATAGAATTTAAATGTGTTTCTAGATATAATTTTACTAAATCTCATCAATATATATTAAATATTAAAAAATATAAAGATAATTCATTGTGAATATAATATAATGATTGGTTTACACTTATATAAATATTAAATGTATATACATATAAATTATCAATTTATAATTTTCGTGAGACTATATATGTATACATATGATTTTTTAGAAATTATTTATCTTATTATTTTATCAACACATTTCATATTTTGAACCGGTCAATTTAGGACTGGAAAAATTTGTTAATTTACGGTGTTTATTAATTTATTAAGTATTAAATTATAGAGTTTCTAATGTACCTATATGGTTATATATATCTTTACCAAAAATGAAAAATCTGTATCACTTAAAGCTATAATTATTTTTCTCATGGACTATATGCCGTGATTATATAATTAGGTCAGTAACCTAACTAAATCCGTATATTTAGCTGTAGCCATTGCCTAATTTTGGTGCATTCTGCCAACAATTTGGACTAAATGGGTTAGTGTAAAATTTTTTTGGACCAAATCCGTTAGTTTAAAACCATTAATTTTGTTTTATTCACATAACATTACGTGCACCATTTCATTAGAAAAGAGGAGCACCGTGACGTGTATAATCGTATTTTCTTGACATCTCTCTATGACTCTATATAATATTGACTTATGGAACATTTTTCTAATGTACATGTACAACTACGGTAGGTGTAATATTGATAAACTGCCATTGCAACAGAGACAAATCAATCCAAAACCTTATAACATAAAACGTTATATTTCATTTTCTCCCATTCTCAGTCGACACAAGTTAATATTCGATCACATAACCAAAACAAAGAGAAGAAAAAGTAAAAATGGAGCGAGGTAAAACGACTTCAGATTCTGTCGTGACGGAATTTGAAGGGACAATGCTGCGGAACGAAGATTCATTCTCTTACTTCATGCTCGTTGCCTTCGAAGCATCTGGTCTAATTCGTTTCGCCATCTTGCTGTTTCTTTGGCCTGTAATCACACTCCTTGACGTTTTCAGCTACAAGATCGCCTCTATCAAGCTCATGACTTTTGTAGCCACGGTTGGTTTACGCGAATCAGAGATTCAATCGGTGGCTAGAGCCGTCCTTCCTAAGTTCTACTTGGATGACGTAAGCATGGACACTTGGAAGGTTTACAGCTCGTGCAAGAAGAAGGTTGTGGTGACGAGAATGCCTCGAGTTATGGTGGAAATGTTTGCAAAGGAGCATCTTAGAGCCGATGAGGTCATCGGTTCAGAGCTGATTGTGAACCGGTTCGGGTTTGTCACCGGTTTGATACGTGAAACTGATATCGATCAATCTGTTTTGAGCCGTGTTGCTGATTTGTTTGGTGATAGAAAGCCTCAGATAGGTCTTGCAAGACCGGGCAAGACACTTTCTACAACTTTCTTATCTTTATGTGAGGTAAACGTTGGATCTTTGCATGAACAAAATCAATACAAAATATAATAATTCAACTGTTACAGTTCTAAAATAATAATTTCAACTGGCAGTTTTTTATTGTCATTTTTAACATACGCAAATCTTTGTATATTTTACAACATATGTTCCCTATTTTTTCATATATTAATAATCCCTATTATTATTAAAACTAATTTTAAATCTTCATGTATATATAGGATCATATTCATGCACCAATACCAGAGAACTACAACCACCGTAACAAACAATTTGAGCTACGGCCACTTCCGGTAATCTTCCACGACGGACGCCTTGTCAAGCGGCCAACTCCAGCCACCGCACTCCTCATCCTCACATGGATCCCATTAGGAATCATTCTCGCCGCCATCCGGATCTTTCTTGGATCCGTCCTCCCATTATGGGCCACACCGTACGTCTCCAAGATATTCGGTGGCCAGGTCATCGTCAAAGGCAAGCCTCCTCAGGCACCAACGGCAGGAAACTCCGGTGTTCTCTTCGTGTGCACTCACAGAACCCTAATGGACCCGGTGGTATTATCGTATGTGCTCGGACGCAGCGTCCCGGCCGTTACTTACTCGATCTCACGCTTATCCGAGATATTATCTCCCATTCCAACCGTTAGATTGACAAGAGTCCGAGATGTAGACGCAGCAAAGATCAAACAACAACTGTCTGAAGGCGATCTAGTGGTTTGTCCTGAGGGAACCACTTGTCGTGAACCGTTCTTGCTAAGATTTAGCGGGCTTTTCGCTGAGTTAACGGATAGGATTGTACCCGTTGCTATGAATTATAGAGTTGGGTTCTTCCACGCGACCACAGCGAGAGGCTGGAAAGGTTTAGACCCGATTTTCTTCTTCATGAACCCGAGACCGGTTTACGAGGTTACTTTCTTGAACCAGCTTCCGGTTGAGGCTACGTGTTCCTCAGGGAAGAGTCCGCATGACGTGGCGAATTATGTTCAGAGGATCTTAGCGGCTGCGTTAGGGTTCGAATGCACTAACTTCACGAGGAGAGATAAGTATAGGGTCCTTGCTGGAAACGATGGAACGGTTTCGTATTTATCGTTTCTTGACCAGTTGAAGAAGGTGGTGGGCACTTTCGAACCTTTTCTACATTAAAATCAAATTAGTAAATTCCTCTTGATTTATTTTGATTGTGATTAAAGTCTGGATTGAATTTTGTTTTAATAGATGATTCTGTTTGTATTTTTGTTTATAAATTTTGTTCTCTTTTCAGATATGAACTATCTCCCCGTAACTGTTGAAGAAATGTTTGGGGATGAATATGCATAGAAACCATATAACCGTAACATTTTATCATCTCTTTGCTCTGATGGAAGTCGGGAGCTCAACTAGAGCGAGATGTCCAATCTTTCGTTTAGACATTGTAAGCTTTAAGATTGGACCTTCAGATATTTATTTTTAGAATCCGTTACTTCTCAAAATGTGTCATACTAGATAAAATTAAACCAAATATATGTTAAAATTTTCTTTGGTCTAATATCAAGTTAGGACCTAAATTGTTTATTTACTATATCAATTTTCTCCTCAAACTAAGGATCACTCACTAGTGAACCTTGACTCTGTTACCAATTTATTATGATGAATCATATATATATACCATCATGGGCAGGATGTTCTATTAGAGCATACCAGATGCCAATACTGAAGCTTAAATGCTCAGCTAGAACTAGATGTCTAATTCTCACTTAATATGATATTGTTCGCACAGATTTTTTCTTGGATCAGTTGCTTTCCAACATGCTTTTTTAATAAATAGAACTGGATCAGATATATATATATATATATATATATATATATATGTGTGTGTGTGTTAGATTTTTTGAGTTTGATATCTGATGTGAAACTTGAATTGCTTATTTACTTTTTAACATTTATCTTCATCTTTTGGTTGTCATGCTTGCTTCAGAGCTGTAGCACATACATGAGTTGAATAATCCGAGTCTTACTTATAGATTCACCTATAAATAGCATTCAAATGGTTTAAATAAGATCCGCAATTATCTTCTTTTTGTATAAAACATCATTTTTTCTGTGAAGTGGCAAAAGTGAAGTAACAACAGGCTATATAAGTAGCAAATGCATGAAAAAGGTTTGAGTCGTCGGTCGCATGATTCGCCATTTGGTTTCCTGACAGAACTTTATGTCGATTAGCCAGTCTGATTAGAGAGAGTCACAATCATACACTATCTATTTGATGTCAGAAAGAATCACTGGATGACATTCATACGAGTGCGGACCCTCGTAATCTCAACGTCAGTAAACTCAAAATCACACCATTAAATGAAGTACACATTGCAATTTTAGTTTGTTGTGTTATCAAGACGTATAGTAGACGATTATACCAAAACAGTATAAATTGCAATTTATTACACACTTCTTAAATATCACTATTATGATTATAGTTACTAGATTTTAAAAAACTTTTTATTCCAAAAAAATACATTTTCTATATTTTTGAAATAATTTGCATACTTTTATAAACATTATTTATAAATATTTGAACTGATTAAATATCATTAATTGATAACTATTTTAAAATACATAGTCAAAATACAAAATAAATTTAATTATATTTTTATTTTGAGCAAGTAAAGAGTATTTGTTTACAAACATAATTAATTTTGAGCATAATATTGGCATTATCTATTAGTTTTCAGTCTTATTTGTATATACTCTTTTGCCATGTTTTGCCAGGAAAAAAACAATTATATTTCTTCTGTCAGAAAATAATTATATATAGTTTCAAAAAAAAATTAAATATAGACACAATTTCATGCTATAAATTAGAAATTTCTCTATAATTTTTCCAGAAAAGAAAAAAAGTAAAAAAAAAAAAATTCTTTTTTGTAGTAATGAAAAAGCATTAAATAAATTTTTATTTTGAGCAACAAGCATTAAATAGAAAGAGTGTTTTATTATTTTCACTTTAGTTTGATCTTGTTCCCACTTGATCTGGTGAGCATCTCTCTCTCTCTCTCTCTCTGAGCTTATGAATGATGAATGATTGCTTTACTACTCTGATCTCTTCCCATCTTCAACCTCTCGATTGATTCATCCATTCTCCGAGATAACATCGCTCTCCCCTTTCCTCCCGCGTAATCTCTCTCTTTCCCTCCCTCCCTCCTTGCTTGCTTTCTTCATCCATTTGCACACGGATCTCTCCCTCATCTTCACTCGAAATCTAGGTTTTTTGATCCCAAAATCGGGATTACTTTCCCCTTCTTCTCTTGTGTTCAGCTCAAAACTTCGAGCTCCGACTTCGTCTCTTTGTGATAAACGCAGATCTATAGCTTAGGGTTTCGTTTCTTTTCGAATTAGGGAATTTGATTTTTTAGGTTTTTCTTTCTATTAATAGAATCTAAGTGTGTAGAGCTTCTGGAATCTAATTTTGTCCAAAGATCTTTACTTTGTTGCTTTTTTAGTTGTCTGTTTTTCAAATTCATTCTTTCGATGTTGATACATATTAAAAGCCTCTGTCTTCTTGCTTTCTCTATACTGGTTCCAGGTGTGAGAGAGCTTTAATGTCTAAACGGTTATTAAAGCTGCAACTGCTTTAATTAGAAAGAGTTAGAGGATGAGTTACACGATGGATGAGAGCGATGATGCTATGTACTCCAGCATCTACAACAACGAATCACCATCGACTGCTGATAATAATGGCTGCACGAGCAGCAGAGGAGGGAAAGGAAGCGTCCTGAACCTGAAGAAAGGCCCGTGGACCTCAACGGAAGACGGCGTTTTGATTGATTACGTCAAGAGGCACGGTGAGGGTAACTGGAACAACGTGCAGAAGCACACCAGCCTTGCACGCTGCGGTAAAAGCTGTCGTCTCAGGTGGGCTAATCATCTGAGGCCGAATCTGAAGAAAGGAGCGTTTAGCAAAGAGGAAGAGCAGGTTATCGTTGAGATGCACGCCAGGATGGGGAATAAATGGGCTCAGATGGCTGAACTTGTAAGTAGTATAGAAAGAGCATTCATAAAGTGATGATCCTAAAGGCTTTGGTATTGATTTTTTTGTGTGTTTATCAGTTGCCTGGTCGGACAGATAATGAGATAAAGAATTATTGGAACACGCGTATCAAGAGGCGGCAACGAGCAGGGTTACCACTTTACCCTCCTGGAACCCATGTTGTTGAAGACCTGCACTGGAGTCAAGAGTACCAATCAACGAGTAATATCACCGGAGTAGTAGATAGAAGAAGACATCAAGAGTTCTCGCAGTTGGGGAACTCCAGAGCTAATGCTTTGTTTGAGGATCTGAATTTTGCTAATGTCCTGTTTGAGGATCTTAATTTTGCTACTAGCTTGTTACCTGGAGCTTCTGATATGCTCGCATACAACATGCTAGGAGCTGGTGCAAGTAGCTACACGCCACACAGTAACAACATAAGGCAAGCATTCCAATCTCCGGAACATTTTCAGAACGCTGCTCCACAAAAGAATCCAAGATCTTTTAGTATCTCTGATCATCCTATGTATGGTGGAAACCAGCATCCATCTGATGTGATGATGATTCAAGATAGCCATACCTTTACGGATGGCATGCTTCCTACTTCTAAGCCCTTGTTTGGGGCGGTGAAGCTGGAGCTCCCTTCATTCCAATATTCAGAAACTAGTGGATTTGATCAGTGGAAGACGACGACGACACCGTCACCTCCACAGTCAGATCTACTGGACTCTGTTGATACTTATATTCAATCTCCACCACCGTTGGAGATAGATGAGCCAGATTGTTTCTCTTCGTGTGACACCGGCTTACTAGATATGCTGCTTCATGAAGCCAAGATCAAAGCTAGTGCGAAGCACGGTTTGTTGTTATCTTCATCTGAGAAGAGTATAAATTCAAATACTTGTGCTACTCAGAATGTACCACGAGTAGGTGAATCAGAAGCTTTCCAAAACATTTGGACTCGCTCCGAGATTCCAATTCCCACGCAACTTAGTGGAGGTGGAAACTCATCAGGTGAGAGATCAAAGTTTACTCGTATCTTCCTTATTGGTTGCAAAGTTACTGTGTTTAGTGTATTGTAACAGATAGTCACTCTGTTATATTTGAAGCTTTGGCAGGGTACGTTGTGAAGACAGAAGAGTTGGATCAGGTATGGGAACCAAAGAGAGGAGTTGATGTAACACGACCTGATGCTTTACTTGCGTCGAGCTGGCAAGACCAACAAGGCCGGTTTTGGGATTGTTAGAGACTCAAGCAGCATGAGTGACGCCCTTGCGCTTCTTCTTGGTGGGTGAAGACTTTGGAAACAGTTACTTGACTGTTGGGTCATCATCAGGTTAAAGCACCACGAGCCGTTGAATCTTGCGCATGGACCAATAAGCCTTCCTCTTTGGTCCTTGTTAACAAAATGAACCACATCTATTTTCATGCTTACTTGCTTCCTTTGAAGACTTTGCGGTTTCTTATATAGTTGAGACAATAAAACTCTGTTTGATTACTCTTATCAAATGATTACTCAAACAATACAATAGGATTTAAATAAGTAAATGAGAAGCAAATGAATCATTACAACTTGATTTAGACTCCAGTTTTCTTGCTTCTTATGAGTTCCTTAAGCTCTGCAAACTTCTTCTTGCATTGAATCACCGTTTTACCAGGAACAGCAGCAGCTACTCTCTCCCATCTTTGTCTTGTCTCTTTAGGGAGTGTCTTCAAAGCTTGAACCAAAGCTCTTTCTTGCACAGCCGAACAACCATCGGTGTCTGAACTTCCACTTGCTTCACCATTATCTTCTGAGTTTTGAGATGGAGAAGAGAGAAATGGTTTAATCAGAGATTATCACACTGTTTGGTTGTCGGAATAATTCTTTTGGTTTTGTCATCTCGAAAAATCGTTTGGGCCAGGCCCATTTGTCCAATTAGTTGGCCTTTACACCCATGGTTTTTTTTTTTTTGGAAACACAAAACAAGCTTTTTTTTCTTCGACATTATATGCAAAAATGTAACGTTTCTTGAGACACAAGCAACCCATTCATCCTCACAATATCGAAATCATTCAACAAAATCCAAAAAGTTGGATCAAAACCATCAGAAAACGTAATTCTTTTTTTTTTTTATAGAAAATGTAATCTTTATTCACCGCCAAGCTTCGAACAGCTCAACTCTGTAATTCACACGTCCAACAATACTACTCGCATTCGACATTGTCCTCTTCATCTTCCTATTCTCCTCCTCCCAACCATTCTCTTTCTCTCCAAAACCTCCACAGCTTTTAACCAGAGACGACTTTAAACCAATAAGTTCTTCAGATCCTTCTCTGTCTTTCGTTTCCGCCTCAAAGGTATCCACAGCTTCCTCCTCGTTAGCAGCTTTCATGAGATGCAACAACTGCCTGCTACTCTGATCATCACCGTTCTGGTCTCTAGGACCCGGGTTCGAGCCTTGAACCAACCTATCTCGAGCCTCTTTACGTTCTTTAAGCGTTTTCCCGATAAGGGTCTTAAGAAAGTTCATGACTTTCACCGCGTACATCAGAGCCGTCAACGGATCCAACATCTGAGTCATGTTGGGCGCGAAAACCATAGCGATGTTTCGAGCGTTCATCTTGTTGACATGTTCCATCTCCACAACGTCTGCCATCAGATTGACTGACCAATCTAGCAGAGAAGCTTCCGTTGAAGGAAGAAGCTTTACAAGCTCCACGCACTCGTCTTCAGTTTCGGACTCCATGACTTGCTCTGGTGAGAGTGAGTCCAGCACACCGGTTGGAAGTTCCCTAAACCAAGCCTAAGTGAAAAAAAAAACAAATCGAAGAAGTTAGAAACTAACAACTAATGAGAGTAAGATCCAAGTAAGGGTTTAGTATGTTACCTTAATGAGACTTGCCAAGCAATGTACATCAATGTTGTTTGGTATAACACCTTTGTTCAGCTCTTCTCTTATGTACTCCTCTTGAGTATTCTCACCATTAATCCTGAATATTCCTTCTACCTATATATATATGGCAACAAATGGTTATATTTGCTGATACATATAGTTTTGAAACACAATTACACAAACAACCTGCAAGCCGCCTCTACTGTACAAGTGACTCTGCATCATCAAGAGTATTGTAGGCACAATGTTCCCTCTAGTATCATATGATAGCTGCATTGACTCAGTTGAGACTCCAAACACGGTTGCACTGCATTCACATACATCCCACTTCGTTAGACATTTCACACCCCAAATCACAGATAAAAAACAGCTATGCACAACAAGATGTCCTCAATCAAATCTTATCTACCAACACTCAATATCCTTAACAGAGTCATCTGCTTAATAACACTATAAATCTCCAACCACTAATCATTTAGAGAAACATCTACTCCCTCTATTTCCCAAATTTTTTTTTAAAGAGTATTCACGTATATTCAAAATATAAGGAATATTTATAACTTTTTTTTTTTGAAGGATATAACTTTTTTTTTTTACTTTTACAATTTTAGAAAATTATCAACCAATTATATTTAATCGGATTCAAAATGTGTTTAAAATATATATAACTTATTAGCATTAATTAGTAAAATTACCTTAAAAATTTAGCAAATATATATATATATCGGGAATAGGAAATATCATTTTTTATAAAAACAAAACGAACCTTGCACTAGGAGCTCGTCTAGGGACTTCAGGTTCAAACTCAACAGGCAAACCAAGAAAGCCATGGAAACGATCAAAGGTGACATGAGCGACATGTCTAACATCTGAAGGGACACCAATCTCCATCGAACAAAGATCCTCTTCTCCAACACACCCACCAATCACAGACCTTCTGATTGCAGAGACAAGAATCTCCAATGCAGACGAAAGCTCGAATCTTTCTTCCTCTTTCTCGCTTCTCTCCTCTTCCTCTTCTTCTTCCTCTTGACGAGAAATGTTAAAAAGAGAATGTGGGTCTCTGTTACCATCATTGGCTCCGCATGATGTAGAAGAGGAGCTTGAAGGTGAAGGGAAACGACATGATTGGCTCGAGTTTAGTACTTTCGCCATCTCTTTAGTCAAGGATAATCCTATAAAAATCAAATCTTGGAGTGATGGGTACTCTCTAAGGGGAAGAACAGTGATGGATGTCAAAATCAAAGGCTAATAAAGAAACAAATCTTTAAAAGGGAAATTTTTCAGACAAAACCTAAATGGGGATTAGTAATGGGTAATTAATGATGCTGTTGGGAAATAATGGGAAACTCAAAAATATTAATACTTTTGGGTACTAAGCGACGCGTAGAGTTGAATTGAAGAAAGTGGTTTTTTTTTAGTTGGTGGGTTGTAATTATCACTTCAATTTTTCTTTCTTGCTCAAAGAGATGAGAGAGAGAGAGAGAAACTGGTGAAGTTAGGTGAGAGAAGTTGAAGAAGGCTAACTTGGAAGATGAAGGTGAAGCTGTCTTTTTAAGTATCTCTTTATTAAGAATAGTAATATAGTATATTATGCTGTGACCTTTATCAAATTTACTACTAGCTATCTTCCATTTGAATCAGTTGGGGAATGTGAAGTGATTAAAAAAAAGAATCAGTTGGGAACAAATAGTAAGAGTTGTCTATTCTACACTAGGAACAGTCTCATGTTTTAATAATCTACTAGATTTTGACCCGCCCTTAAAAGGGCGGGTATATTTTTTTCTCTCATTTTTTAGAAATTAAAATTTTTTATATTTATGTTTTAGTTATATTTGTGTTTTTTGTATTATTTTTCTCTTAAATGACTAATAAGATATTTTAATAATTGTATTAAAATAATTAGATAACAGCTAATCAATAGGTTATATTCATGTTTTAATAATATTGATATAAAAGTATAAATTTCTCATGGTTATTGATAACCTATTATAAATCTATATTTATTTTTGGATTTAAAATATCATTTTATAATATTACTTCAAATATTTTTGAACACTCAAAATATTTATACATTTACATGAACTGGTAAGCCCTTATATATTAATAAAATAATTATAATAAACTGGTTAGTTTTCTAAACCATGAAATGATATTTTAGTATATATAAATTCACAAGTAAATTCTATCCGTATTTTCAAAATGTGATATAATCTTTGAAGTAAACCAAATTTATATATTATAAATTTCAATTTTAATTATGTACCTACATTTAAATGTTACACATTAAGTGTTATATTTAGTGTTATGAAACCGATCGGACCCGCTGTTAATATTAAAGTAACATGTTATATTAATCAAATAAAATGTTGAAACTTTCAAAATAAAAATTAAGATTCTTTTTCTTTTTGCTAATAAAATTCATCGTTTATATAACCAATATACATTTTTCTAATAAAATCAAAGTGATAATATGTAAAAACACTTTCGAAAATATTTCAACAGACAGAAATATATGATGTTATCGAATGTGTAAGAAGGTGGTTTCACGATTCCACGTTGTATATGTAGAAAGTGGTTATCAAATTTTAACAAAAAAAAAAAGAGAAGTGGTCATCAAGGTGGTTACATGATATTTTAAATAATCATTAAATACAGGTATATAAACTTTTCTTCTTTCATACATAATGCATAAGAATTTTTGACTCAAAAGTCATCATCTATAGGTTAGCACTTACTGTAGTTTTATGCATTCTTGATCCAAGGTCCACAAACCACACATTGTTTGCATGGTTTTTGTTTGTTTTTTTTTTTCTCAAATAATTGTTTTTTTTTTCTTATTATGCAGTGAAACAAAACATGACGCACATAAACTGAAAATTATATTCTGCCTCAATGGCCTCAAAACAGTTTATGTGCATGGAAACTTAACTCAAGCACAACTTCGTCATGTAAGAACTTGGACTCATCAGCTTTTATTTTCTTTTGTGATTACCTCGGCTTGGATCTTTGCAATAACTTAATTGTAGCGTTTTATAATATTAGAAACTTTTCAGAAATAAAAAGTTGCTTTTTCATAAACTGGGTTTCATCGTAGAATTGAGGAGAAATCCAAATTGTTCCTAAATCTATTGCTGGAAATTGTACTATGTTTCAATCTATTTGCAGATTCGATCAACGTTTTAAAATTAACAAAGGGTTTCTGCAACAGCCATTTAAAGTAAGAGATATTTTGTGTTTCACGTAAAAGAAAGATAGAAAGGATAACTGTCTATGTGACCTTATTTGTAGGAAAAAAGATAACTGACTATATTCATTCTTATGCAGTTATATTTTAAATTTTTTTTTTTAATTGGACCCAACTTTTATCAATTGGTCAAACAGCAAAATTAATAGAATAGATGCAACATTTAATGCTCATATTGTAATTCAATACTAGTACTAAACTAGCTTGTTTCTGTTGTTGTTAATTTGTAAATGTGTAATCAGATTTCCAAGAAGTGGTGAAGTTACTTGATAATCTAGTTCTGTTAAAAAAAAATTAAGAATACACTTTGTTACCGTTATATGGTGGCCATCTCTAGGACTTTTACCTCTTGCCATAACTAAAGAGAAAGGTATTAAAGAAAAAGGAAAAGAATAGTGAAGTTGGTGAAAGTTCATTTTGGATTAGTTGAAGAAGATCCAGACTGTTTTAAATTTATGTTTTGTTATGATGAGTTGGAGACCCCCAAACCAAGGATAAACATCCATCTCTCTTTTGGATTCACTGCTAAAAAAACATATTAAGCTGTAAGTGGCTTCAACAAAAAGCTAAGAACTTATAGACAATACACAAATACAACCTACTTTCTACTAACCAATAAACACAGACTCATAGACCCCTTTGTAGTAAAAAACTGTAGAAGATGTGTATAACTCAAGGAAGCTTCAAACACACCTCCCACGTGCCGAAAATTCCGTTGTATGTTATGTGTTGTTGTATTGTTTCATTATCATTTGCCTTACAAGTTACAACAAGGCTTCGTGGGAGCACATGCCTTCTTCATTCATTCCTTCCACTTTCACGGTGTTTTATGTTGTATCAATTTCATTCCCATTTGCCTTACAACAAGGCTTCGTGTGTTGTTGCACATGCCTTGTACCTTCTCGGTTCCTTGTATCTTTTTTATCGCCTTTACTCTTTTTTTTTTTCTTTTTTTTCAGTTCTTAATTCATAAAAACCACCTTTTGATAAAACAGAGGGGCCAAAGGGCATAATCATTATCTCACTACAATGGAATTAGAAAGAAGAAAAGATTTAAGATAGTAAAGCAAAACGCAATGACCGTTGGAGCTCATTTGCCCAAAATTCAAATACAAATCCCCACATCAAAAGGCTTTTGCTTTATGTGATGCTTGGCCCAATCAAAATGGATTTGTTCCCATGGCTGCTTAGTAGAAAGTTATAGCAATGCGCTTACAAAAATCTTTACCTGAAATTCAAATCCCCACATCAAAAGGCTTTTCATTTATGTTAAGACTATCCCCAATCAAAATTAGCTTTCTTTCTAATGACTGCTGTTAGTTCTTTGTAGAAAAGTTGTAGCAACGGTTACAAAAACATGTACTCGTCCGACCTAGAGAGAGAACCATTTAATTGCACAATTCACAGCTCAAAGGAGAGTTATTCACACACAATATAACAGTTATCAGATTGGCTCATAAGTCATAACTGGTTCACAGAAATATTCAGAACAAAAGAAGAGGAGATAATTAATCATAGAAAATTTCTTTCAGATCCTCGATTCATGCTGATAGATTATCTTACTAGAAAATTTCTTTAAGATCCTCGATTCATGCTGATAGATTGTCTTACTAATTAAAGTTCCAATACAGAGAGAACACTCAAAGTCAAAATACAGACACCAGTGGTGCAAAGTAGGCTAAGATCTTCCAACTGGCTCAAGAGCTTCAACAGTGACAATGCTGTTTCCTCTTATCACCTGCATTAACCAAATATAGAAACACAATTATACGAATGAGATTAAATGACTGAATAGATTATTAGTGGGGTGTTTTGGAGAGAGAAACGTACCACCATGCCGATGTCAGTTTTGTCATCACCATTGACCTCAACAGTGTTATCGACAACAAGGTTCATGAACTGGTCAAACCCACGGAGAGTTCCAACTACCATTCTGTTGGCATTAAGCTTAACTACATTCAGAGACAAAAAAAAAACAAAATGAGACGAGCCTAATGATTCTTCTAAAAAGCAAAAGTCGAAACAAAACCATTAGCAAACCTAGACAAAACATATAGCCTAATGATTGTAATGAGACTGTCCTATGAATGATGCATTTATCACCAGGTTCAGTGAACACAAGTTTTAATCTATTACACAGGCATACATATCGCTCTTAATTTCAGCGAGAGATTCAGTGAAAATTGAAACGCTCTTAAAAGAGTAAACGTTAGAAGAGGAAATCGAAACTTACTTTGGAGCTTCTTGTCCATGTACCTGAATCAATATACATCAAACCACGAAGAGTTAGAATCACAAAACACGAAGAAGAAGAAGAAGAAGTTGGAGGCTGGATCAAACCAAAACATATAGAATAGCTGAAAATCAAAAGTAGTGAAGAGGACTTTACTTCTTGAGATCCGGAGGCTGGCCTGATCGACTCATACTTGCAGAATCGGAGAAGACGGAGACGGAGACGGAGAGAGACTAGGGTTTTCTCCCTTAGAGCTCGGAAGTATCTCACTCAATTCGATTGCGGAGAGAAAATAGATGAAAAAGAAAAATTCGATGGCGGTATCTACAGCATCGTTTCGAAGCCCAATGTTATTTGTTATTTGTTCCAGGCCCAATAGCCTTTCAACTGATTAATATAAAAAAATAGGGGTGTTCCGAGAATCGAACTCGGGACCTCTCGCACCCGAAGCGAGAATCATACCACTAGACCAAACACCCTTATTGCGCAAATGAGACATTAAGCAGCCAAAATTAATAACACTTGCATAAAATGAAATAAGAAACAATTTCCTTGGTTACATAAACTTCTACCAGGCTTAGCAATTTCTTATGAACGTCAATTCTCATAAAAGTCGGGAAGTAAATAGTTCTGGTTTAAATTTCATCTATAGTATAAATGATCAAACTTGCATTCGATGAAGCTGATGATGTAAAATAAAGAAAGAAAATGCAAAATAACTCCAAATGTATAAATGTTTTACAATGCTCAAGAAAGATGCAAGTTTTCGAACCAAACTTGACAAGATGAAATGGAGAGACAAAACTAACTTCAAAGCGTGTACCCAAGAAACTACACGAGTCCAGGGCACACAGCTGAACGATCATGAGGCTCTCATAGGGCAATCAGAGTCTTCTTCCTCTTCGTCCACCCTTTCTACGTGTACTGTCGGTGGGAATTGGAGTAACGTCCTCTGTAAAAATACATTCAACAACGATTTCCCTCACAACCAAAACGGTCAACTGTCAAAATAATCAAAAAGGGAGTAGAGAGAGAGATTTTACTTACCAATACGACCAATCTTCATGCCAGAACGAGCAAGGGCTCTGAGAGCAGACTGAGCACCAGGGCCTGGAGTCTTGGTTTTGTTTCCTCCAGTGGCACGGAGCTTCACGTGCATGGCTGTGATGCCAAGCTCCTGTCACACAAGTCATTATTAGGATGAGCATATTAATCCACAAGTTGAATAGCATTAAAAGAAGTATGAATCCTAACCTTGCATCTTTGAGCAACATCTTGAGCGGCAAGCATAGCAGCGTAAGGAGAGGATTCATCACGGTCAGCCTTCACCTTCATCCCACCTGCGCAAAAAAACAAACATTTTTGAGGTTTCAACTCGCATAAATCGGACATTTAGATAAAATTAAGAGAACATAAACAGGGGACAACAACAACTAAGAGAACATTACCGGTGATACGGACGAGAGTTTCTCTTCCCGACAGATCAGTAACATGCTGCAATAAAATTTAACATCAAAAGTCATGAATCGACTGCACAGAATAATTAGCGCTAAGAATAAAAATAAAAGGAAAGGAAAACTTACAATGAAAGTGTCGTTGAAAGAAGCAAAGATGTGAACAACACCGAACACTTGCTCTCCGTCACGAACAGCAGGTCCTAGAGTCACTGTTTCCTCCTTGGGCTCTCTGGTCTTTCTCCTCGACTATAAAACAAAACAACAACTCGTTCACTGGTCGGTACACAAACCATCAATCACATCGATTCTACAGAACCATACATACTACCAAACAATTCGAGCGGTAACAGCATTAGAACATTCTATGAGGGAGACAAACCTATGTGAAATTCTAAGAAATGGAGAGTTCGAGATTCCCTACAGACTAACGAAAACAAAACTAGTGCCGGAGACAAAGAGCTTACCATGTTCACCGATGGATGAGAAGAGACAAAATGCTCGGGCTTTTTTGGATGGGGGTTCTCTGGAAGAAGACAACAACTCAGAGATACAAATCTGATTTATATATTAGGGTTACATTGTAACACACTCTTGCAATTGACGTAATTACCCTCAGCGCTTTGATTCTTAAATACGGCGTCGTTTACATTATTATTGCAATACTTTCTCTAACTTTTTTTTTTTTTGGTACACAAGTTGTATGATGAAGAAACTAGCGTTATGAACGAACAAATTCCAATTCAAATATAGAAGACCAAAACGATTCTAGTACAATAAGAATTCATTAAAATTCTCAACAGGAAAACATATACTACACATCCAAAAGATCAGAGAGAGATCTAAAAACACATCCAAATTCTTTCAAGACGTCTTCAAGGAGCAGGCGTAGAAGACAAAACAGACTTTGCTGGTGAGACCAAAGCAACAGCACATCTTTCAGCTTTCGAATACTTCTTGAACACAGCTCGCAGCTTGCTCTCCCCAACTCTTGAGTGAAGGAATGCTAATAGCTTCGAGCACTCCCTGAAAAGTTACACCACACACACACATACAAAACATATCAACATATGATAACGATGATGGACTTAAGCAATAGAGATAAAACAAGGTCACTAACATGAGCTCATGTTCAGAGTAACCAGTGTGGAATTCGAGAGTTTCAGTCCAGACCGGGGTCTTGTTCAAGCAGCATCTCGCGGTGTAGACTGCTGAAGCAGCCAGCATCGAAGGGCGGAACTTCAAAGCGTCGTAGTGCATCAGACCCAACTCAGCTAAGAAGTGAACCATGTTCTCCATCTCCGGGTCAGGAACCGAAGGAACCGAAGCTTTGATGAACCTCGCGAGGAACACATACTGCGTTGGAACCGTCAGGTACCACTCCAGACATCCCAAAATGGTCTTCTCCATCATTAGAATCTGCTTGCTCTGGTACGTGTTGTCAGTGACATACACCAAATCATTCACCTGTTTCACACCACAGAGTCAGCTCTAGTTCCCAATAATAATCTTGTAACATTAGGATACGTGTGTTAACATACCTGAGGAGGCCAGATCTCTTCGTATTTGGAGGCAATGAGCAAAGCACTAACGCCTAGAAGCTGTAGCTCTCTCCTCGGGATGGTTTTCAGAGACAGGAACCGATCAATTATGTTGATGGTGAGGTAAAGAGTCTCAGGGGAGAGATCAAACTTGACATGAACGTCTACAAGCCAGTCTACAAGAATCGATCTCATCTTCTCGTTGATCTCAGTCTGTGTCTGCATATACATCTGAGCCTTGCTCTCATTCTACAACAGGAAAAACAAAACAGTTAAACATTCACAAAAACTTAATCCATAAAAAGCATATTAGAGAACAAAGGGTCAGAACATTAATTAAGTTACCTCAACCTCTTTGTAGAAAGAGTACATGTCCTCAACATACTCCACAGCAGCAAGGTCGTTGTCTCTGTCCGCGGAATCAATATCAAGAGTCTTGGAAGCAGCAGCAGCCTGAAGTCAAGTATGTAACCAACCAAACCAATCAATCAATCAATCAATGAAAAAAAAAGAATATTTCAAATGTCGATTTTTGAAAAATTCAAAGAGAAATCTTACTACCTTGCTTCGAGCATTGAGAACGGAAGTGTAAGTAACTTTCTTCTTGGACGACGCAGCATCGTGTTTGGCTTTAGCAACCTCGTTTGTATCTGGACTGATCACAATCACTTCATGAGTCTGCGGAGGCTTAGCGACAGCTCTTGCTTTCTTTTGAACCGCTTCTGGTTTCTTGGCTACATTGATTTGCTGCTCGGTAATAAGACAAAAGAGAGACAGAAACATACACAGATTCAATACTCACAACAAAACAAGATTTTGCAAAAAAAAAAAAAATTAAAGATTGAACCTTTTTGTTAGCGTTTTCAAGCAATTGGGCACGGAAGTTACGGGTCAAGGGCCGATTAACTTTTCCGGCTTCGACTCCGGGAAGAAGAGAAGCGATGTTTCCGATGTCCCCGAGAGCGCGACGGTTCTTTGCTTCCGCCGCCACGGGATCGTCCCCTGTTTCATTCAATTCGAATCAATCAATCTCCGATTTCAACAAATACACAAAACAACCACATCCCATAATCTAAATCGTCAATTAGATTTGATTAGTGGAGGAACAAACCTCGAACTTGTTGAGGAATAACTCTTCTCGTCGCCATGATCTTCTTCTTCAAGTTATGTTTGTTTCGTAAACCCTAGTTTCTTTCTTTCTTTCTTTTCTGTTTGTGTTTGATTATTCGCTGTAGATGAAGGAGAAAGAGATTGAGAATGCTTCTTATGGGAGAGGAAAGGAGTGGAGAGACGCTCTAAAGCGAAATTCTCCAACGGTCAAATTTTTATCGGGGTTGGATTTTTAGCCGTTAGATTAGGAAACTTCGAATCCGACGGTGGATGAGACAAGTGTTGGAGATTCTTAGAATGTGTGTTCTGTGGGTTTAATTACGAGGTTCAAGTCGTAATTGGTATTAAATTATTTTATTTTAATGACAATCTATTTCTACAATTGGATATTCTTGTAATCTCTGTCCCGCAATTTTTTTTCCTTGTTTTTAGTAGCATTTCTCAAAAAACCATTACAGTAGATGTGGTTAATTGGTAAAAGTCTTATCCGCTCTCTCCCTCTTAAAACAAAAAATACTGTGTAGGATATAAAATTGAGAAAATTTAGCTTTTTTGCATGTCAAGTTTTATTTTCCATTAATTACGAAGTTATGTCTTAACTCTTAAGTGGTATTAAATGAAATTTATTCTATTCTGTAGTTGGGTTTTATAGTTTCCCTCAGCATTTTTTTTTGTTTATTTGTAGCAACAAACAACCCTTATAATACCATTATAGTGCATTGATATATAGTAACTGAATGCTTCAGATGTATGTTATCCATCATCACCGTATTATATCTAGTGTGTTTGTTTAATTGCACTCTCTTATAAAAAAAAATTTCTTGAACAACTTTTTTCTCTTGTAACTTAGAGTGGATAGTTTGAACCTAATTCGGAGGCAATTAGTACATTGGGCCAAGTTAGTCAACAGATTGGTTTAAGGCCTACATACTTGTTCATTTCTATATTTTTATGCTATGGGCCAATTCTATATCTCAATAAATAGATACTGGACTAGCATTATTTTAACCTAAAACTTCTTCGGTTTACTCTTTTATATCATCGGTTAATGACTTTTTTGTACCAAACGTTTATCAAAACGCAATTCTCTATTGTTATAATGTTTTTGATTGATGTGAGACAATACATTCTTCTTCGTTCGTCCAATTATCCAATCAACATTTGGTTATTATTTATATCCAAAAAATTTACAGTAGTTTCTACAAAGAAACAAAATCACATGAACCGGACAGACGACCTTTTTTTTTACAATTACCATCACCATAAGCCATTTGACAACAAAAAACACAGCCGTATTTTAAAAAAACAATGCTAGGTTTGAGTTCAGGCAAAAAGCTTGGTTTTTAGTTTAGAGGAATGGCAATGTCAGAAAAATTGCCAAATAGAGTTTTTGAGCTCATAATGAAACCATTCACACATCTAATTGAATCATCATTCACAAACCATTCCTCCAATTTCCAACAGAAACTAAATGTGAAAAAAACAAAATAAAGACGACGGCGATGTCAGATTAATAATTGCCAAATTAAGTTTTTAAGCTCAACATGGAGAAACTCCATTCACACATCTAATTGAATCATCATCCTCGCCGTATTGATAATCAAAAGAGAGAAAAAAAAACAACAAACGAATCCAAAAAAATTACGACCAAACGATTACGAAAACCCTAAATTTCAGAGATGACGGCTAGACCTTTAGTGAGCTAATAGAATAGTTCCGCGTGGTTATATATATATGATGTAGGAGAGAGTCGTGCTGAAATTATCCTTCTACCCTTATCGGGCTCAGTTCTAGCCCATGGGCCGTTTTTTGGATCAAGTAAAAAAGTGTCATCGTACGCAAAAGTAAACAGGCCTTTTGACTTTGGTTACAGAGCATTGTTGTAATCGGGCATGCGAGTTTGGCCCAACTGAACCGGTTTGTCCGGGACATGATTACCTTCGATAGTTATAGCCATGTGTGGGACTGAAAGGTTCTGAATAACGGATCGACTCGCCGGTGCATGTAAAGTGACGAAAGTGGTCGGCCCCAAGATTTTGGGGACATGTTGCAATGTCTATGTAAAAAAAAATATTAGTGTGGGGGCTAAAATGTTTTTTGGGATTTATATTTATGTAGTTTTCTTTAAAAATTTCGGGAATTTGTTACAAATGTTTTATTACGTATGGTTCATGACCGGCTCTGAAGGTGATAGAGAAAAGATAAGGTGGGTGTTGTGAAAGATCATTTCTTTAGTTTCGTAGGAACTTCGGTATTTTCTCTGATTCTCTACTTTGCACTCTTGAATTTTATGTGGTTTGCCTTGGTACTATTTAATTGTTAACACTAATTCACAATGTGCATTGTACAACTTAGGTGTTGTGTACTCCGAAATGATGCAATAGGACAATGCCTTGTGCTGCCACGAGAAAGCTGCACTTTAGAGGCCCATGTATACCGAAGCATATTGTAACATGGGTGTCCTATTTAAGAACCATGGTGACTTGGAGATGGCAATCACTTGTTATGAGAGCTAACATAAATGTTACTTTATTGCTTGATTATGTGGACAACACGTTTTACTATGTTTAAACCGTTATTATTTCGGTTTACAAAAGAAAAAACCGTTATTATTTCTATGACTTAATTTCGACTCAAACAAGATAGAAGACTCGACCTAGTCTTCAAAATTCTTAATACTTATATCTCAATAATAAATACTCCCTCTGTTTTTTAAAGATCTATGTTATAGGAAAAAAATTTGTTTTAAAAAGATACATTTTTTACTTTTTCAATGTATTATTTAATGAAAATCTGTTAACTTCAAGAAAATTAATTGTGTTTATTGGAATTTTATTGGTTAAAGATTATGGAAAATTGTTATTCACAAAAATCAATGCAATTTTAATGTGATTTCTTAATATATGTGAAAAGCCTAGAATATGTATCTTTAAAAAACAGAGGGAGTATGAGTTATTCTTGGTTTACTCCCTGTAAAGTGTAAATCTACCAATCATATTTTATATTCCAAATCCCTAAAAATTAATAGAATATTATCAAATAATATTATATTTTTAAAATGAGAAGACAAAAGAATAAATAAAAAATAATGGTAGTTCTAAAAGAATTAGAAAAAAATAACGTCTTCAGCAGAACATTAAATTTTAAACTCTTGGCTAAACCATAAATCTTTAGATAAATCTTAAATTTTATATTAAAAACACTAAACAATAAATTTTTAAAATATTAAATCTTTAATCATAACGCCTAAACCATTGGATAAAAATAAGTAAAAACCAATAATAATTACTTAAAAAGATAATATTTAAACTACTTTTAAAACCGTCAGAAAAACATATTAAAGCGAGCAAAACACATTAAACCTACTAAACATTAAACTCTAAAGCAGATCCCACTTAAACAGAAGCTTTAAGCAACTTAGGTTCGATTTTTCTCCCTCCTGTTATTTACGAGGTATCCTAACACGAGACCACTACTTGCGAATTATAGTCCTCCATGAGTTTAAGAAAGAAATGCTGCATAGAGAGGTTCAAGAAGATCCGTTAATGGAAAAAGACTTGGGATCGTCATCAAGACTCAATGTTACCGGAGAAGCAATACCTTCTCTCAAAGCCATTGGTTCTTCTCCTGTACCTTCTACTTTACAAACACAATCCTAGCAGCTCTCAAAGAGAACGGAGTCCATTAGTTGAAGTCTGAACAGGATAAACCAGAGATACCAACTAATCAAGCTACTGGGTATAATGCGGGATTATAGAACTTTAAATCTCAATGCCTTTTGCAGATTCTAGACCCATATGGGTGAAGATGTGAGAGAGAGTCCATGAGATCTTCCTCCCTTTTTGTATTTCCAAGACTATACATAGGAACTAGACTTTCAGATTACTGCCTGAATAGTGAAAAGGACAGTATCACACTTTTTTTTCTTGTATCCTATCCAATCTTTAGTTTAGCCTTTTAAAACGATTCTTGGGAAGTCTAGGTGGAAGTGGATTTGGAGTTTTTTCGTCTCGTTTCAGAGACTCAAGTTGTTGTATTAGAGTTTAAGGCTTTTTGGTTGCTTTGTTTTCATGTGTTGGTTTAATGAATCATATGATACTAGTAAACATAGTTTTACAGCAAAGCTTTCAGTGCTAATGTGTGTCATCACTCATCAATCATGTTGGCCAGGTCAGAAAGACCATTAATTTTTTTCATTATTGTTTTTTAATTTTTCTTATGATGTAATATATTCCAAAACAATTTCCATAAAATAGTGTTGAAAATATCCATTACATTTAAAAATTTTGCTTACTTGTTGCCATATTCTCTCATTGTTAGAGAAAGGAGATAAGGGATTGACCATTAAAGTCTACAGACTTTTGACTTGTATTATTATTTTGCTTATGTTTTGCCAACTCCATATCTCTCTAATTAATTAGTGTGGAGAGAGTAACCACTCTCCAATCTCCACTTCGTCTGCTCCATTGATTCTACCAAAACCATATAAAGTACTATAAAAGCCCCTGATCTTGTTACTTTTCTTCACCACCAAAACATCAAACTGTTTACGGATTCTCCTCGTCAAAGCAAAACAAAACATTTAATTATTCTTAAGAAAGATGAAGAACGAATCCACCATCATTGATGTCCCTGCAGAATCCAGCTCAGCCATGAAAGGATCAGCTCCTTTAATCGGTATGGCTAAAGACCACACTACTAGTGACTCAGGTGGATACAAGAGAGGTCTCTCAATCTTCGACTTCTTCCTCCGTTTAGCTGCCATTATTGCATCATCAGTCGCTGCTGGAACGATGTTTACAAGCGACGAGACACTTCCCTTCTTTACACAGTTCTTACAATTCCAAGCTGGTTACGACGATCTACCAACTTTCCAGTTACGTGTTTATTGAACTCTCATTAATTGTATTGTTTCCTTGTGCCGCAAGTCACCTAAAATGCCATATGTTGTTTTCAGGTTCTTTGTGATTGCCATGTCCATGATCTCAGGATATCTTGTCCTATCTCTTCCTTTCTCCGTCGTCACCATCATTCGCCCTCTCGCCGTAGCCCCAAGACTCCTCTTGCTCGTTCTAGACACTGTACATACTCAAACACTATTATATAACCACCAATTATTCTAAATTTCCAGTTACTTGCTAATAGTTTAAATTTATATATGATGAAAATCAGGCGGCGATGGCGTTTAACATGGCGGCTGCATCATCGGCGGCTGCGATAGCGTATCTAGCACACAACGGAAACCAGAACACGAACTGGCTCCCCATTTGCCAACAGTTTGAAAACTTCTGTCAGAAAACTAGCGGAGCTGTGGTCTCCTCCTTTGTCTCCGTAGTCTTCCTCATCATCCTTGTCGTCATCTCAGGTGTCGCTCTAAAAAGACACTAGTCAAAAACTCTCACAAATATGTGTTTATTATTATTTAAAAAAAAATATTGTTCTGTTCTGCCTTGTGTTTATGTTGTATTTATCTTTTTTGTATAAGAAAAATGAAGGTGTGATTGTAGCTCTGCTTTTTGTGAAAGGAAAAAACGAAATGATTCTCATATTTCCATCTTCTTTTTGTGAAATGAAAGTGTGATTGTAGCTCTGCTTTTGGGTATATGTTACTATTTGTTTTTTTTGGTTGGAACAAGGAGATGATGAAATGCAATGCATTAAGGTCCACAGGTCCAGCCATTTTCCAGTATATTGCGGATAAAGGTTTCAGGAATTCTAATGACTGATTTGGCATCAGTATTCCAATGCTTATTCATGTAAGTCAACATAACCTTGCAGTCAAGTTTATATTCACTTTGTCTGAGTTACTCCAAGCTACATCTTTAGTTAGTTTTTAAAACAAAACTGTGGAGCTAAACCTCTGCAGCGTTAACATTTCTCATTTACAGCTTCACTTTTTAGTGTGGGACTAATATAATGTGAAAAATACCTATATTTTGAAACAAACACAATACTTCTAAAACAACTTATATTATAAAACAGAAGCTCTTTTCATTTTGTTCGGTAATTCATTGACAATAGCTGCGCATAGAGAACCTCATTCCATGTGTCAGGTACACCAGGCAAGCACCAGTGACTGCAGTCTTGAGGAGCATTTTCAGGAACATCCGGACCACGATACCTTGAAGGATGACCATCTTTCCTGAACTCAGTCAGGTATGTAATGTTCATAAACTTAACCCTACTATGTTCATATTTCATTTCTTGTATTACTTTAGAGATATAGAAGTTGTGGACAGGGTCAGATTCCATCTTCTTCATATCAATCTCTGGCTCCGTCTCTGCATCACACAGACCACCCAAGTTCCATGTCCCGTTCCTACAACACCCAAAAAATACCTAAATTAATAAAACCAGGTTTTAGAGACTTTTGTCTAATTCACCCTCTTATATTGTTGTGAAACTGACCTATAATGCACAGGAGAAAGGCTTCTGAAGAAGATGTAACTACTCTCGGGATCTAGTTTCTCTAAAACCCATGACTTCCATGTCTTTAAAGACTTCTCAAACCCCTCCATTACACTCATTGTCTTGTTTAACTTACCCCCCTCCTGAAAATAGACACCTCTACAACAACAACAACAACAACAAAACCGGTAAGAGTATGTATCGATCACCTTTGTCTTGTTTGAGTTCATATGAAGATCCTTACACGTTAAAGGTTTTGTCCTCGTTCCACCAGTGTCCTGTGTTAAAGACCAAAACATCAGACCCGACCCATCTTTTTGACTGCCAGTTAAACTCATCGACTCTAACCGTCATTCTGACGTCTTCCGGTGAGTTCTCAGGTGGCCGACCAATCACAACAAGAAACGGAGTTCTATGATACTCAACGGTTAGGTTATGTTCAGGAAACCGCATCGAAAGGAAGCCCTTGTGCTTGGTTATAGGGTTCCCATTAACTTCATATATCTCAGATTCATTAGACACAGCTTGTGAAAGCATACACAAAAGAGACTCCCATTGGTTCCTTCCGATGGAATCTCCGACGAACACTATCCTCCTATTCCGACTCCTCTCCAGAAAATCAATTGCGTTGAATCTATAATCGTTTCACACCAAAACAATGTCGTAACCCTAGATGTTTGTTTTAATCTAGACGACCAATGCCTTGAGACCCAAGCAACCAAAAGATACATAAAGAGTGTGACTACATACCGTGGAAGATTGCAGCCGTGTGGTTGCCATCGCCATTGTCGGAAGCCAGAATCTTTTCTTCCACTATTCAGACAACGAAAACCAGAATCCAGAAACCGACACTCTTCTCCGTAATAGGTTTCGTGCACGTCACGTTTTCGTCTACGAACCCATCTACCGTATGAATAGTCGCATACGTCGTTGTTTCTTGGTTTCTTAGTTAATGTTTTCGACAAGAATCCGATAGAGAGACGAGGCTTGAAGCCGACAAGATCAACGACGATGACGAAGAAGATAAGGAAAGTAATGAGAAGAGAGATTACGAATAATGTATGTTTCTTGATCTTGAAGGTTGAGAGGAAAGGAGATGAAGATAGAGAGAAGAGTTGCTTGAGAGAACTCGATTCTTGGTGATCATCCATGTCGGCATAAGCATAAGATTTGATCTCTCTTCTTTGACGTGAAAATTGTGAATATGCGATCTTCATTTACCAAAGTACTAATAAATATATATGTTTCGGTAACGCAATAAATACGTAATTGATAAATAATGTATCGACTATTAATTCATCCATGTGATAACACAGATATCAATGGATTCATACTACAAAATCAGTTAGCGTAGTAATAAACAAACGTTTCCTCACATGCCCGCTTCTACATGTGTTAGATCTAGCTGACTTTCAGTTTCCCAATACATTTTAACTATTTTTTTTTCATCTGAACGATATTAAAACTACTTATTATTTATATTCTTTGATGAGTTTTCTTACTGATATTCAAAGCGGGTTGCTTTACAGTTTCTGCCTTTATACAATACGAAAGCGTTGTTACCTAATGTTGAAGTATCCATACATACATGGCACATGATAGCGCATGCTGCTTTTTGCTTTAAATTAAAAAAAAAAAATTTAAAAAAATCAATAGCGAACCACTATTTTTAGAGTATTACTAGAAATAAAGAAACAATTTGAGATTGGAGAATCAAACGATTTATTACCATACTAAAAAGAGAATCGTTCATACAAGGCAGTCTATGAAAACTTCCCTTTATAACATGTGCAATGGATGGTTTACAAAAAAAAAACATGTGCAATGGATTTTAGCCTTTGACTAATTAGTATGTTCCGGCGTGTAGAGATGTCTCTCTGGTTGGTACGCATACATAATAAAAAGACTAGATTTTGATCCGCGGTTCGAAAAGACTAGATTTGCTTGTAATTATTGAATATGTTTGTCTTAGTAAAATTTTCTTTATAAAAAATTCGAAACATTGAGTGTTTCCGGTAAACTATGTGTTTTCTCGCTTTATTTTATTCTCTCTCCAATCAACATATTTATTTGGCTTGTTGTTAAAATAAATGATTTTAGAACGCAAATAGACAATACTTTTACATTGATATTTGTTTAAATAATGTGACATATTTCTATATTAGTTAAATATTTACATTGTAATTTAAATTTGTATACAAATCATCATATGTGTAGTTTATTGTTAAAAGAAATGATTTTGAATCCAAATATATACTACTTTTATATTGATTTCTTTTTCAGTTCATATAAATATTTTAAATATATTTATTTCAACTGAACTAACTAATATTTTGTTAAATTGGCCCCTGAAATATATATTTTATGCATCAATATTTATTTTTCATAATTAGTATTATATATTCTAGATGTATTATAATATAACTAACGATATTCAAAAGACCTGGACCGAATCAGGTTATATGGCTATTTTTGTTATGAATATCCGAACCCGTTTTAAATACATTGGTTATTTAGATATTTTTAGGTTCTTATACATCAGAATCAAATTCATCCAGATCCAGAATGACCAACTTCAAAATCCACATATAAGTTTATAATATTCAAGCGGGACTTGGTTTCAAAACAAAAGAAAATTGATATCCGAAAGGAACAACATGTACCTAAATGGAAAAATAATGTTCTTGTCTAACTGATTTTATAAATTAATGAAAAAACTATTTCTATGTGTTTAGCTAAATTAAGTGAAATATAAATAATTTTTTTATCAAGTAAAATAATTATATGGAGTGGAAAATTAAGTGGTAATAAATGAAAAACATTTTAATTATTTTGATTTAAGTTATTATTTTATTCACAAAAACATATCTTTGAACTATATTTTTGGGTACGTAATTTCCACCGATTGAAACTAAAATAAAAATATTTTATTAAAATAAACTAAACCAAACATTTAATCATATGTAAAACCCAATTTTTAACATTTTTGATTTTATATTGGCAGAAAGTTAATATTGGTTAACTAATAAATAAAAATATGTTATTCATGTTTCTAAATAATTCTCATTTGTTATTAATTTATTGAAAATATAATGGCTAAATGTGTAAATAAAAGAAAGTACACATCTCTACTATCCATGTTTCCAAACATCTCTAATTTATTCTACCATCTATGTTTCCAAACATATCTCATTTATTCTACTATTTTTTGTTTCCAAACAAATTACAAATGTACTTCAACTTTAATAATATAGATATGATATTATCAAGTAACTATACTATAATCTTTCAAATGCCCAAGACAATTACTAGTTAATTACTTAATTTCCCAAAACTTTAGTATTTGGATCCAGAGCGAAAACTCAAAAGGCTTTAAAGCCCAGCCCAGAGAAAGAAATTAAAACACACTTCTTTGTTATGGTGTGGATGAGAAGTTGAGATCAACTCTTGGAGAGCACTAAAGGAACCAAAGAGAGGAGACGAGAACATCTGAACTTTAAAAACGAACTAGAAAATACTCCTAGAATACCAAAGTCCTGATCGTTTCGTTTGCGTTCACATTTGCAATTTAAAATGGCAAACGTAAAGGAAAAGAAACAATTGGGACCGTCTCGTTTTGTCAGAATATCTTGTAGAAGGGATTCAGATATTCCTTTCGCACTTTCTCTGCAATTCAAAAGAAAAAAAACAATAGAGAATCAAAAGTAGAGTAATATAGAATAAAATGGTCTTTAGGTTTTGCTTTGGACCAGATAGAAAAGGCGTTGTAAGTTGTAACACAACATACATTTTTACACACATGCTATGCCCGTTCTTTAATCATTTGTTAGGGCCACACCTTTTTCTTCTTGTAATCTCATCACATGAATCATAACAATTCCCAAATCATCTTTCATCATCATTGATTCGCTATACATGCACATATACATGATACAAGCTCTCAAATGACTTTTGCAAGCTTCATTGAATTTATCTCTGATTCTCAGGCATCAAATAATACACATTTTTAGTTAACTCTCTGACTCAAATGTTGGAAAAATAATTATACTCTTTTTTATTTTGTTTTCAAATTGGTTAAATAGCAAATAACTAAATACACAATAATGAAGTTATACTGATATTAATTTTCCTCCTTTTTGGTGTTTTCTCTGTGACAATTGAGCCAAGTATGGACTGATAATCTAAAGTCAAAGTCTAAAAGATTATCGCTTCTTTTCAAATATCATCAGCCTCGTCCATCTCCTACCTGTTCCATTGCTTCCCCAGCAAATGATACATTCTATTTCACAAAACCAACACGCAACTATTGTTAATTTGTTATTATTTATCACTTAATCTTCTTCATTAAAATCATGCTAGGCTACAGAAAAAGAAGAAAACAGATTATGTTAGGCTATCAATTTATCATCAACAAATTGGCCATGTGCGTTTACATTCAAGTGCAGTATTAGTCTTCCTGATTCCTTCTTTATTATATTAGTTATTAAACAAAAGCTCTTTCAGATCTATTTTTAAAAACTACTAATCTCGTATGTCTCATCTCGAGAAACAGCCACGACATCTGTTTTATAACTACTTAATTATTGGCATAGTAGCATAAACATACTTGACGTAAGCAAATTGAATATGACAGAATAAATAAAAAGTTACCATGGGATGAGGAGTTGAGTAATAGTAAAACTGTTGGCCATTGTAGCCGTCGGGGCACGGTGGTGGCTCGGCAACGTCACCGTGACATTCGAGGTTAACTCCAAATAGCCTCACCGTCCTCGAGCTCCCTGCAACTACCGTCGGTGTCTCAGCGACGGCGCCTACAATTTTCCACCGTCACGACACGTGCGCATCTTTTAGTTACATACTTAGTTTTTAATCAATTAAAGGAAGAAATAACGAACACGTTAGTCTAAGTTGATTGGACGGTTCTCCTTAAGTTTACACAACTTGGCGAAGATAATTGAAATTGCGGGGGTTTTATTTTCTTGTCCAGAATCAAAATGACATGTGAAAAAAGAGAGATATCTATTACAAAATGTTATCTCAGGTTGTTATTTTACATAGATACACACGCAACTAAAGTAGTTGTCACAATTTTTTTGGTAAATTTAATTGTCACATATTTTAGGATAAAATAAAATAACTAGTGGGTGTTTTTAATTCCGACAATTTTTATAAGAAGAAACATCCACCAGCTAAAATGGTCAAAGCTCAGTCTAAAAAATGTTTAAGGTAATCTAAAACAACAAGCATAAAATAATAACCTATGTTATAACATGTACGAACGTATATATTTTGGTGAAAAGAAAAGACATTATCTATGACATATATCTATAAAAACAGAAAGTGTATATATATCTGACAGATAGATAAGAGAAAAATAACAAAATAAATTGAGATGAGAGATAAAGAGTTTTACCATAGTGTGAATACTCTTGGTGAATGTTAGGGTAAGAGCTCGTTGACGCGTGTACTTGACGGTAAGGTGTAGTCAAGCCGTTGCTCCAGTATGTCGTCGTGTTAACTCGAGCATCTTGAGACACGACGGAGACGGTGGAAGGGGACGAAACCTCGCCGCGTTTTCGCCAACCAATGAAGACTCTATGTAGATCAAAACGGTGCCGCTGAAAGAAAACAACGTCCCCTGCGTGGAGGTGCTTGTCTTTGACGTACCTGCTCCATCCTTTGGTCAACACGTAGCTTTGGCTACTGTTCCAATACGAGTATCTGAATTTCCAACACTTTCCCGACTCGTCCTCGAAGCTAAGAAGCATCCCTTTCTCCGTCGTCTCTGCCGCCGCCACGTCATCGCTGGCATTATTTAGAGGGAAGTGTTTCTCAGCGTGTTGCTTCGGTATGACTAAACGGTTTAGCTTTCCAACATCGCTTGGTGTTAGTGATTTCTCGAACAAATACTCTCTATCAACGACGGCGTCGTTTTGGCGATGGTGCAACGAGGGAGTGGTGTGGTGGATTTCTCTTGGGTAACAGTTGCCTGACATCTTTTTTGCTAGAGGGTGAGAGAGAGTAGAGAGGATGTGCAGAGGTTTGGTGGTGAAAGAAAGATGGGTAATGGTACTAATATAGTATTTTTTTAACAGCAGTACTAATATAGTATTATACGAAGGAGAGAGGAAGAGAGAGTGTGTAAAAAAAAATTGTGAAAATGTTTAAATATTGATGTGAAAACTGTGGGAACTATTTGTTGTAGATGAAGAGGAGGAGGACACGACATCGATAGTACTTTTAAGGTTTTGCGTGATGATATTTCTTTTCAATCATTATTTTATTTTCCCTTTTGTTGTTGTTGTTGTTGCTGTTGTTGCAGACCTGCAGTTCATTTATATCGAGTAAACATTTTAAAATTATAGTATTGGAATGCTCGTTTGATAAACCTCGTTGGCATTGGATCCAAAGAGGTTCTATTGTTATTTATAGTGTAAGAAATAATTAAATATTTTTAAAGTTAGTGTGAAAGTTAGTGTGGTTTTGTCCTAGTGTAAATTATTTTCCATATTTTATTAGGTCTAGCAAATTATATAAGGGATACCACAGAGATCATTGTTATACGTTATTTTATGTTCATGGACTTAGCCACGTACTTATAAGTATATAAATATGAAAGGAAAAAACCTGTTTGAGATCTACTATGAGTGAACAGATCGAAACTTATCTGCTTGCTAAACAAAAATCTATGACATCATTAACTAACAAGATCCTTAATTAATAATGGACTCTCAAAGCAGATAAAACTCACTTATCACATAAATGTGTGGCTTGCATGAGTCAGACAATCCTTTTTTCATGTGGAAATGGAACACATCTGATAATCGAGTCAGCATCAGCTTCTAAACGATTTAAGTCCCTATAAATGGTAATCTCAAAATGTTTGTTATATAACGTCGTGCATGAGAGAGACTGTAGATAAAAGAGAATCATGGAACTTTGAAAACTTTATAACCAAAACTCTTTTTATAATATAAAAATGATAATTGTATGTAATCAATTTTTGAATATGTTCATTAGTTTACGGATACTAGCTTAAAACTATACTTGGAATTCAAAAAGTGACGTAAACATCACCAACTATGGAAAAAGAAAATATTTTGACGGACGGTGTTTGTTACGGCTGTCTGTAAACGTAAAAGATAATATTTTGACAATGAAGTTTAGTTCTAAGCAGATAAAATAATTAAAAAATCACTTTCGTATTATAAATGAATAGTATATGCAATGAATAGGGATCCAGTGGCTGAGAAGTGAGGTGGTACATAATAAGTAAAAAGTAAGAAGGTACAGAGGATACTTACCCCTGACGCAAGTGAGAAGCTCAAGTTGTGGAGCATGTGCTTTGCCTTTCCGACACACCATCGCATGCATCTTCACTTCTACTTCATACCATCCCTTTTTTTTTTTAACACCTTCATACCATCCCTTAAAGCATCGTTATTGGAGGGTAGAGAACAAAAACCCTTATCTTTTTTTTTTGGTCATGAAAACATAAGGGACAGCTTTTATATAGAGGTTTTTCCTCCATTCTTCTCCTGGGTTCCCTTCCCTTCTCTTTTAAGGACTGCCTTAAAGACTTCCCAATAATGATGGTTTTATGTTTTTCTCTATCTCTCTCTTAAATTTTGCAGTTTATTCTCCCTCTTTCTTTATTATAATCATTTTATAATCGAGAAGGATAAAGACTAACAAATTATATTTGAAATCGACTTGACTTTTGTGGCCGTGTTTTCTTCTTTACAATACCGAGCAACCACCATCCTATAGTTTGGTGCTAACTAATACTCCATATAGAGATGGACTAGAAGTCTAGAATTATTGGTTCGCTTAATGAAATATAAAACTAAAACAGTATACATATGTTTCCCATTACTAAAGCTGATATATAAACAGTTTAGTAAAAAAAACTTGATGTATGAATTCAGGGAATTGAAAAATAACCCAAAATTTGTAATAGAAAAGTAAAGTTATAAATATTTATTACTTAATTATTTACTTCAATAAATCATGGAGTTTGAGAATAGTTTTTGGTGTTCGGATCGAAATGTAAATAATATTATATTTGGATGTAAACTGTAGTTTATGACTATTCATTTCAAAAACTATTTGACCACCAACTAGTATTTGATATAACATTAATATTAATCTAATCAGTACTACAATATTGTATTTGTATATTACATCAATGTTGTAATTTGTTTAAGTGTCTAGTATAATTTCTATCTTGTTTGACGATTGGGTAAATTCCTTTTATTACTATCTTAAGTCGTGAGTTTAATAAATAGTTTAGTGAAAATAAATATGTATACTACTTATCAAACGTACTGCAAAAATCAGGACGTGCAATGAACTACGTACGTGGTCCACTTCTATTTTATTCGTTGAACTCTTACAAGTGTCGTTTATCTCATACTATCGTCCGTAAATTATATGATTGTGATATAATTCTCACGTGCTTTCAGGCCTTATCTTGGTGCTCACACATTTCTTTTTTTTTCTTCTTCTTAATTTCCTCACAAAATTCCGACTGCATTTGTTCAACAATAATTTCCTATAAAACAAAGATGTTTCTTTTAAAATAACTAAATTTACTAGACAAGACTTAAGAACATGTTATATGTTCCAAATTTCGAATTCATGTTGAGGTAAGTCTTGTGACTTTATAAATCTATAAAATTTACTTCACAATACAAATATATATATATATATATATATATATATATATATATACTCCTATAATATATTAGCCGATAAAATATTATTTCTTGGGTTCCCAATATAATTTGCAAAAACAAAGATGTGATCAGATTTGTTTGATTGGGATCTACTCGTGTTTTCGTGTTTCACTCCTCTCCTCATACTCTAATCTACTGCGCTTGATTATATACGACCCACATTGATATACGTTTCTTTCATGATATATCATCACAAAGGATTGCAAATCACATGTTTGTCTGTCTGTATATGAGCTATCTGCTGGTAGGAATTTATAATTGTAACTCGTTAAATGAGTTTTGCTGGTTAAAATGTGACCATTTCTAACTTTTTGTCTCGGTAAATTTTAACACCGTCAAATAAATTTGTGTGAAGAATAATCGCAACACCGTTATTGGGATTTGTTTCAGAGCTAGCCATGACCCTAATATATCAGGGACATTTTCGTTCAACATCAAAAAAGAACTGGGACATTTTCATTAATACTATATTTATCAAACTTTTAACACATTGTAAACATAAAGAACGTCACGACGCGCCCGTTAGTATGATTTTAAAACTAAAGTACAATTATCAACGGATACAACTATTAATCAGTGAAAATAATGATTGCAATATGGTATAAGAAGAGTATATATTTACCTATGAAAATTAATAAACCTGATAATAATATTTGTTTGCATACTTTATTTACATTTAGGGGACCAAAGCTAATTGTTGTACTTTCTATGAACCAAAACTAAATGGCCGGAGGGAGAGGACCACACATTTCTTTTACATTTTTGTTTTTCTTATTAAAAATATCTGCACTGTTCAGATTATATTAAGTATTAACTGATATATGTGCAGCCGATACCTCAAGACTTGCAACCGAAAATTAAATTATATATGGAAAAGTCACAAATAACTAGCAAATTTGTGTAGAGAAGAAACACACAGGTAGATTACTTTCATTTTAAAAAAAATATTTTTGGAGAAATATCTAGGTAGAAACTCAATAATCATGCTCATCTAAACCAATTTACTGGTGACAGACAAATCCGATTGCTCTATATAGAAGTTAGAAAACCACACCATTTGATCATACGGGTAACTAGCAATTTCACACTACAAAATAATCGATCTCTATTCTAAACCCACAAAACAGCTAATCCCAATAAAAACCACAATACAGTTACAATATGTGGGGTTTTTGCATATAGATAAGTCTTTCACTATAATTTTTCTTTTGTCCATCTTCGTTATGTTATCTAACTATTAACATTTTGACTGCACTCTCTTCTTTTTTTTTGTAACCACATTCATATTACTGATCTTGTTGCTGAACTATCACTAATAAGTACTTCAGCCGCAACTATTAAAGAACTGTAGTTACTCCCAGTAGTAGAAATCCAGAAATTACAATAGTATTATATGTGTATATACTTTTTTTTTAAATCACAATGTGTATATATACATTACCTTCAAAATGTTATCCAACTTGGAGGATAAGTTTGAAAATGTGAACTCGAGGAAGACAACCTATTTGAATCTTTTACGTATAAAAAATAAAACACAAAACGTTTTTGATATAAATAAAAACAAAAAGGGACGGCTAAGTTTGGCGGTTTGGTTGAAAAATATGGTACAATGGAAACAAAACATTTGCACGATTTTTTCTCACACTCTCTTCTTCTGAGTTATTTCATTGCATCAAAGATTCAGGTCCCATTTCTTTTATATGAAAAGGCCCCATTTCAAATCTGAACCCCCACATTCGCATTTTTTTCTTGAGTTTTTGTAGTTATTAATATGTTATAATGTTAGATCTCGAGAAAAAAACTTCGTCAGTAATTTAAAGGCAGTAAAATTCTTAGTGTTACCATTATCACCACCTTTTCAGCATGAGGAATGAAATACTTGTACAATGTTTATAATTTTAAAATAATTTGGGATAGGCTTTATGATAGTAGTAACATATGGTAACAGAAAGGAAGGTTGAAAAATATTTGTAAAGAAAACTGTATCTACCTTGACTTTCAAATGATAAATACGTATATGTTAACAAAAACTATTATCTGATGTCATTTAGCCGCAAAAAAAAATCAAACAATTTTGTCAGAGAAATGATGTTTATAAAGAAAAAGGTGAATAAAAATCAAACAATCGAGGCCTCCATAAATATACCTAAAATGATATAGTTAGGATTAGAGATAGTCTAACTCCACCTCCAAATAAATTTGACTTGTTGACTCGTACCTCTCCTCCGTCAACGAGAGCGAACACTGAACATCATTAGTGGGACAACTTCTGACTATGAGTTAACATTTTATCCGTTAAACTTGATTCGATTCGTTATTTATTACTATTAGATCTAAAAATTCAAGATATCCGTAAAATTTCGAAGGAAAGCAAATACTAAAATTCAATATCCGTTAAAATCGAAGCAAATCACATATATTAAAAATTTTAGGAAGCGAATATCCGATCCGATCCGTCGATATATAAATACATGTATTTTTATTATTAAATGCATAAAACTATATAATTATTACTCGAAGATATGATTTGACATATTATTTTCACATTATTACTTATATAAAAGTATTATATAAAAAAAACATTTATGACAACTATAGAACTTTTCTTAAGTTTTGTATTATTATAATTGTTAACTAAGTTTAAAAATTTACAAAATATGTACATTCACTATTTCTTTTAACTTTTATATCACGAAAAAAATTATTTTACAAAAAAATTTGTATCGAATTTTTAAGATTATTTGTATAAATCAAAACAAATGAGATATCCCTAAGTATCCGCTAATATCCGCAAATATCTATTTATTTTCAGGATATCTGTTTTTCCGAATATCTGTATTTTTTCGAAGCAAAGCAAATAAAAAAAATTAGATATCCATAACATTCGAAGCTAATCATAGATATCTTCAAAACCCCGAATATCCGATCTTGTGCCCATGCCTACTTCTGAGAAAACAAAAGAATAATTCATATGGAAAAATATTCAACAATATTTCTGACAGATTATTTGAAATGAATAGAGGTTTCGTTTTAAATTTAAAAAATATATATACATATTTTCACGTGAGATGGTTAAATAAGAGTGGGCTTTTAAATTGGGTCCACACCGTGGCAGTAGCAGGCTGATAGAGAATGGGACCCCCAGCGCCCATGATCCCAAAATTTCCAAAGAAAATGGAGACAATATCTGTGTTTATCCGAAAGCTACCCTCACGCTTTGGATTATCTTCATTCGTATTTATTCATTTATGAAATTTGTCTTTTTATTTTCATTGAGAAGATAATTACTAAACAGATAAAATGAAGGGATAATTTGAAAAATACCTTATTTGTGTTTTGAAATTTGACAAATACAATTTTGTTTTATATTTTTGAAAACTACACTTTCTTATATGGTAAAAGACATTTTACCTTCATTTTGATTTTTTTTAAATTAAATTTAAATCAAAATTATTTATGTGTTTTTGGGTTCATATGTTTTTTGCTCGTGTTTTGAAGTTTATCAAAATCTAAATACACCTTAGTGAATCACAAGGACTTAAATCATAGAAGTTATAAACCAGAATATGCATACTTAAACGTCCTTATTAATTGAAGTACGTAGTTCAGGTGCATTGTATACATTGTTCAGTAATGTTCCTTGACGAAAACTATTATACTTTACACATATGATGGTACATGAAAGAATTTTATGTTGCGTTCTTCACTGGATCTCATAAATTATGCATTGGAAATAGACTGTACTGGTACGTTTGATGAGTTCAGGATCAATATTCCTACGGAAAGCTGATTTGATAAATTTTGTATTCTTGGTTTTTGTAACTTAATATTTGGATCTTATGTTGTAAAGAGAAGGTAATATCTAAATAATGGAGTATTGATAGCTCTTTGCTTTCATTCAATCATTTATTACCTCTGTTTTTTTCTTTGTCTAATTTTTTGTAGAATATCTAAATTTTGTCTTCTTAGTTTTGTCTTTTCTAAAAATATAAAAACGAAATGAAGTGTAGCTTGAATTTTGATATGTTCTTTTATTAGTCCATGTATAGTTTAATGGACGTTTTGTTACAAGCTTCAACCTGAGGCTTTTTAGTCCTTTTGTTACCTCTAGGAATCATCACATCATAAGTCAGGGTTCCTCTGTTTTTCGTGAACGAAACATAGCTCGTTCTTGTTCCATAATCTGAACAGTTTAGGTGACATTCATTTCCTCAGTATTGAACTGCACGTTGAATAAGAGGCTTTAAATGTAGATGGAATAGGTGTACAATTAGGTATAGTGGCAGCCAACGAGAAAATGGATTTCAATGAAAGTTAGCTTATGTGACAAAAATTTCAGACTCTGCATGACTACGCTGGTGATACACACAGACTTTTTTGTAGTTCACAAACCAAAAGTTGATGATCGATGATATCTCGTTACTAGTTTTCCTGGACGGGAGAATCGTTTTGTACATGACACGATTATAAAAGTATGCCGATTGGATAATTTAGTCATTTTATATAAATAAAAAGGTAATTTTCAAAAAAAAAAATAGTAGTGTAGTTTTCAAATTTGAATCTCATATAAATGCATTTTTCCAAATTTTCCCTAAAATGAAATAGTAAAAAAGAAGAAGAAAATGCAATGTTTGAAAAAGAAAAAAGGAATCAGATGAAGATAATATCAAATGAAACGAGTAATATTTAAACTGAGAAACATAAATAGTTCTAATAGATATATATTCAGAGTAGTAAACCATCGGCATATTGTTGAACTAACGATCTAGTTTAATAAAATAAACAACCACAATTAGTTCGGAAAAAAATGGTTCGAAGTTTGAAGTTTGAAGTTTGATCACTGCCATAGTTCTTGAGCTCTTTACTTCTTTACTAGGCTTGAGTTGGGCCTGAGTGACTAGTATATTTTTGTCCTTAACCTTTGGACTTCAGAAGTATACAAATCTGTTATGATTAGTTTGTTTGTGGTAGTCAAAACACGGTTACATGATTATAGTAACGCTCTCCGACATCAAAAGAGCTTCTCAGACTGAAGAGTACCTCAACCACTACATCAAAGATGGAGAAGTTGAGGACGGAAACAAAGAAGATTTAAGGCGAGAGTGATCTTCACTCCATAGAACTAAACATAGACAAGAAGAGCAATAAATGGCCTTATGGAGAAGAGAACATAGGGAGAAAAGTCAACGACAAGGAAGAGCCTTTCTTTACAAAGAAGCATAGGCGAAAGATGTTATGACGTTGAGCCTAAAGGTTATTTAAATGAAACACAACACAAGCTCATAAACCAAACATAGTAACGTCCACGGTCAGGAAAATCATAGTAATAGAAAATCAAAATGGTAATGAGGTGAGAGATGGGAATCTAAAGACTTTTACATGTACTAATGATCTACATACACTCTCTATGCTCACTCGTTGTCTCAAGATTTGATTCTTCATATGTAAGTAACAAAAAGCTTGAAACTTTAACATGTACGAGTTTTACATAAACCCACCAATTGTCATTGAAGTGGAGATTCAGATCGCTTAAAGACTAAACCGTTGACGAACCCTTCACTTCAAAATCTAAGAGTGCAGCGAGAATCAGCATCAAAATGGATTTTGTGATCTCTAATCGTCGAGCCATTTCCTGATTCGATCCTTAACGAATTGGTTCCGAGCCTTGACGCGAGCTTGTTGCGGTCCTACGTTTTCCAGTGAGAGATAAGCTCCAGCGGCGAAGAGAGAAACACCCACCGCGAAAAACCCAACAGACACCATCATCTGCCGCCGTGTCGGCGGGTACGACATGAAAAACACCATCCCCTTCCTTCCTTCCTTCCTTTTCACCGCAGTCTCTTACAGAAACATGTCTAGTAAATAAACATTATTAACTGGGCTGGGCTTCTTATATTGGGCTTTATTAGTATTGTCCTCCTAATAGGCCCAAAGACAATTATTAAACTACTGCTCCAGTAAAGTGTTTTGTGGGCTTTATCATCATCCACCCCATAGTTCCACTACAAAGACAGACAGATAAGCTTTCTCGTCGCTCAGAGAGAAAACAAAAGTGTGTGTTTTATCAATGGCGTCGGTTACTTCTTCAACCACTCTCATCTCCTCAACTAGGGCTTTCCCAGCCAAGTCTTCTTCCCTTCCTTCTCCCTCCCTCTCTTTCCTTCGAACCTTATCCTCTCCCCCCGCATCCGCTTCTCTCCGCTCTAGCTTTGCTCAACGCTCTTCCCTCAGCTCCGTTTCTCGCCGGAGCTTCGCCGTCAAGGCTCAGGCCGTAAGTTGTTATCTCAATGTCGACACTTTCTAGTTCCACTGTGCTGGAATCGGATAGATACCACTTAAAGTCCATAACTTTATTGACATTTTGTTCTACGATTGCTAGTTTTTGTGGATTGGAAGTGACATTTGAAGCTATACATTTAAGTATTAGTTTTAGCCAATGTTCGAGAAATTTGCTAAGCTTTGGTTTGTGGTTAGGCCCCTCCTTATAGAGAGAATTATTGTTTAGGTACCATTTTTAGAAAAAAAGATTGGTCCGTTTAGATCTGATTTTCGGAGTAAACCGATTTTTAGAACACTGGTTTTGCAAAGCCGGCGCTTAGGTTCTTCTTGCTATTTTGCGCCTTGGAACTGATATGTTAAACTATTTGTTCTTGTGTGTGTGTTGATAGGATGATCTTCCATTGGTTGGAAACAAGGCGCCTGATTTTGAGGCTGAGGCTGTGTTTGATTAGGAGTTCATCAAGGTATCTTTTGTCTAAAGTAACCTTCCTTTTTTTTTCTCATTTTTATCTTGGCTAGTTTCTTACAACAATGACATAAGTTTGAAGCTAATTGGAGTAGTATTTGGTGAGTAATGTGTTATAGAAACTAATTTGTGGTTGATGGGTTTCAGGTTAAGCTCTCTGAGTACATTGGGAAGAAGTATGTGATTCTCTTTTTCTACCCTTTGGACTTCACTTTCGTCTGCCCAACAGGTTACCATTTTACTCAATCGAAGTATCGGAGATTCACACACTGTGTCTTAATCTCTTTTTTTTTTTTTTGTCTTGTAGAGATCACTGCCTTCAGTGACCGGTATGCAGAGTTTGAGAAGTTGAACACAGAAGTGTTAGGTGTCTCTGTTGATAGTGTGGTAAGTATAGCACCAAACTCAATATGACATCACCAGTATTTTTATTTGCTGACTTGTCTCTGTTTCTTTTGCTGGTGTCTCTACATAGTTCTCCCACCTTGCGTGGGTCCAGACAGACAGAAAATCTGGAGGGCTTGGTGATCTGAACTATCCCCTTATTTCAGATGTAACTAAATCAATCTCAAAGTCATTTGGAGTGCTCATCCATGATCAGGTAAACAATTGTTAGCTTCCTTTTAAACTCTCAAAGTGTTTTAACAACGAGAACTTTTGTGATAAGAGCAGGGAATAGCACTAAGGGGGCTTTTCATCATAGACAAAGAAGGAGTGATCCAACATTCCACCATCAACAACCTTGGTATTGGCCGAAGCGTTGATGAGACAATGAGAACCCTCCAGGTATACTAACATTACTCAAAAAACCGCTCTTTCTTTCACCCTATTACTCTTTGCTTGATGTATATTCTCAATGTTGCAGGCCTTACAGTACATCCAGGAGAACCCTGATGAAGTCTGCCCCGCAGGGTGGAAACCAGGTGAGAAGTCAATGAAACCTGACCCAAAGCTCAGCAAAGAGTACTTCTCAGCTATTTAGAATAGCTCAAAGGTACTAAACCCTTTGTTGTATGTGAGCAGAGTGTGTGTTTTTTTTCTTCTTTTCATTTGTGCTGAACAATCCTTTGCTTAAATATCACATTGTCTCCCAAATCCAGAAAACTTATATTTTCCATTAGTGAAGTTTATGACCTCTATTTTAATGCATATCAATACATCTACAGTGCTTTTCTCCCTTTTCAACAGCATCTGTATGAATAAATCATTTGCATTTTCAATGCTGAAAATTAAAAAAAACATTTCAGACAACATATAATGTATGTAACAGACACCTCTTTAAAGTATTAATAGGTGAAAGTAGCACTCACAGCACAGAGTATATTATGCAGTACTTGGAAAGAAATCAAATTGTGAACTAACTGTATAGTCCAAACACACATTCCACAATTGAAAAACATGTAACCAATATATATATAGCATCTCATTCATTTTTGGCCAAAAAAATAAAAAATAATAATTGATGATACTACAGCATTAAAGAAAAGCAGCATGCTACCTGTAAAAAGTTCCTTGTCCCCTTGCCCACAAGTTCCAACATCATTAATCATCATCATCAAACACCACCTCTTTTTTTTAACCAACCGGCAACCTATAAACACCGGTTAACTCTCGTGCTTGAAACCACACTACTACCCGGTCACATAGTTCTTTATTTCCAAAGGTTGATCTCACTCTCTCTTAAAACAAAGTATGCATGCCCTCACCAACTCCGGTGCGGTGCTACTCGCCGTCTTACTCTTCTTCCTCCTCATCTTCTTCGCCGAGCTCTCTTACATCTTCTGTCGTCCATCGCCGTCTCCGGCAAGTAAAGAGGTTCTGCTCCAGTTCTTCACGTGTTGCAAGAAGCACCAGTCTCGTATTGAGCCAACCGGAACTGTTTCTGTACAGATTGAGGAGGATAATGGTCTTGCGGTGGCCACGGAGGAGGAGGATGTAATGGCGGTGGACAAGTGGCGAGTATCTAGGCTTCTGTTTACAATCGAAGAAGATGATTTGGAAATGGAAGATGATAATGATGATGACGGTGGACTAGTGCGGGTTGATATTCCGGAGGAATGTTCCAGGGAGCCTACTCCGTTCTTGACGCCGTGTGATTCTCCTCCTTACTTCACTCCTTCGCCTTCTCCTTGTCGGGATGTAGATGATGATGTCATTGATGTTTGTTTATGACGTCGTCGGTAATAGCAGAAGGGGTTGTTGTTTCAATTTTCGAAAGGTCTCAGATGTGTTTCCAGTGGTTTATGTTAGTATTAGGCGTGGAACAGTTTAGTAATTAATTACATATATCTATTCAACTCGGCTATCTATTCTCAATACTTTAATCTTTGAGGTATGATAGTCTTTTTTTGGTATAACTTATATTATTCAAAAGTGAGTATGGAAACTTCCTGCTGATGAAACTGTTGGATTTCAAAATTTGTAGAGCTATCCAAGTATCCACATGCATTAGCCATATGGTCCACATAGTATATTAATGTTAGATTTTGATTTTTCAATTCTCCAAAATGTGGTTAGATAAGTAACTGAAGAAAAAAAAATACATGGATTGCATATTTAGATGATAAGTGAATGTAGCAGATGATTGAATTATATGATGTTGGATACTCACATAAAAGTTTAAAAACCATATAACCAAATAAAAGAAGAATATAATCTCCAAGACTTCAATCTAACACCAGTTACACCACCATATAATTCACCATGTTTTTCTTTGATCAAGTGAATGAGTGAGCAGTTGAATGATGTTGGATATTAGCATAAAAGTTTATGAACTATGTGGTTTGACTAAAACAGGACGGTTTGACTAATAAAAGGCGAAGTCACACTCCATAGTTTGAAACTTGAACCCGCTAGTTGACTTTAGAGCATACGAGAGGGTGTTGCAGATTAGGCTGAGGATGCAGCAACAGGAGCAACGTAGACAGCTACCGATGCAGTCGAAGCATCAGCGGCATTCTGGTGGTTTGTATCGGCGTTAGTGCTTAACCAGCGGAGGAACCGATGGGCCGTAGTATGCGCCATTAAGGTATGGCTGTTTGTCTCCCATTGTAAGACGGTATGCCTCAAGAGAAAAGCAACGCAGATATTGTGTGTTTTTTAATTCAAAAGAAAGATGCTACTATTAGTCTATTAGTAACGCATCTTTTTATTTGGAGAACAGTTTTTTAAAAAGCCAGATTTTGTTAATGTTTTCTTTGTTATTACTTATTACCAAGAAACATACTAGTATAATTAATTTGGTGAAAGGTGAGTTAGGAGGACCTCGTTCTCTCTCTAAAACACTGTTCAAAATCCCCAATTCTCAAAGTGACCTCGTTTTCTGTCATCTTCCGGCGTCATTCGCGGCGTCGCCCACCGTCTTCTGGTGCTCGAGCAGGCTCCAACGCAATGGGAAAGAGAAAAGGTTCGAAAAAGGCCTCTCCTCCTAAACTCCCATCAGGTCCGCTTGCTTCAGGCTCAAAAGCTCTAGATTCTCTTGCGTCTTCAAGCGTCGTCAAGGTCTCTCCGATCTCAAATGAGGCCCTAGCCTCTCAATTGGCTTCTGTGGATGAAACCCAGGACCCGACATCAGAACCAGCCTCTGGATCTGAAAACCTGAAATCGGATGTCATCTCTTCAGCGACAGTAGAACCCGCAAGTGATCTACAGAACTCAGAGAAAGACAAACCTCACACTACGGCTTCTGCGACCTCAATCCAGGACCCGACTTCAGACCCAAAAACTGGATCTGGAAACCAAATCACTGTTCAAACAGTGAACTCTGCGAAGGCCGCTCCGGTGGTTAACCCGGTAACAAATCAAGACGGTGATGAGATGGAGGAAGGCGAGATACCTCCTGTTCACTCAAAAAGCGCTCCATTAAAAGAAGCTGATGTTTCAAACAACTCCGGCAAAGTTGCGACTTCTGAGGCACCCACAGGAAAGCCTGATTTGTGGACTCATCTCTTCAAAGGGCCCACAAAGAAACTGCAAAAGAAAGGAGAAAGCTTCCTGCTCCCATCCGGAGAGTCGTGTGTTACTATCCCAAATTCTGTCATTGAAAAAAACAAGAAATCTTGGGATAGTTTCATCATTGGGCAATTCTACTCTGATCCGCCGTCTCAGGGAACTATCCAAACGATAGTAAACGGAATCTGGAGTAAGCAGTTTAAGGATATTACAGTCTCTAAAATGGAAGGCTTCGCTTTCCTTTTCCGGATCCCGAACGCTTCAACTAGAGCACACGTCCTCAAGCAATGCCTCTGGCAGATTGAAGGACAGACGATGTTTGTAGCAAAATGGGAGCCTGGTATTGTCCCAACGAAACCAGAGCTAACGACCGCCCCGATATGGTTAGAACTACGCGATGTCCCTCTGCAATTCTTCAACGAGGATGCACTGGAGCACATTGCAAGTCAGGTTGGAGAACCCAAATTCCTTCATCCTCAAACTGCAAATAAAACTAACCTGGAAGTGGCGAAGGTCTTCACCATCATTGACCCAAGAGTACCTCTGCCAGAAGCAGTCAATGCGAGATTTGAATCAGGGGAGATAAAGCGTATCCGGGTTTCGAGTCCTTGGATGCCTCAGGTTTGTTCCTTCTGTAAAGAAATAGGCCACTCTCTCAGGCGCTGCAAAAAGGCACCTATCACTTGCAAATTCTGCAAATCGACAGGTCACCTACAAGCAGACTGCACCCGTATCAAAGGAAAGGCTGGGGCTAAACAGTCTAACACCTCTGGCTCCTCGAAACCTCCTGATGTCGCTAAGGTTTCTCCTTCTGGTGCAGTAAAGAGCGGATCTGTGCATTCTTCACCGAGTAAAACTAAAACCTCCTTTTCTCGTTTGGAGATAGGAGAAACTAGCACACCTGATGGAACCAGATTACCTGCCACAAAGGGTGACCTTCCTCTTATTGTGGCATCTGCTGAGACTTCATCGGCAGAATCGGATTCATCAGATATAGACTCTCCACAATCACCGCTTAGTGCAGACTCGGACTATACAGAAGTAATTTCTTCGAGGCAGAAGAAAAAGGATAGGGGCAAAGGCCCCAAACTCAAATAATTTTTATGTATACAGACCTTTTTGGCTGGAATGTACGTGGCTTTAATATGGTCAGTCACCGTACCGGATTTAAAAAATGGTTGAAGCAGCATAGACCAATTTTTGGATGTCTCCTAGAGACTCATGTACAGCGGGTAAAGCAAAGTAAGTTTGTTAATTCTCTTCTTCCTGGTTGGGGTTTCGACGCTAACTATGAATTTTCGGAGTTGGGGAAGGTCTGGATTCTATGGCACCCCACTGTTCAAGTCACTGTTATTCATAAATCCCTTCAGATGGTGACCTCTCTTGTCAAGCTTCCGGATTACATAACCCCGATTATTGTGTCCTGCATCTACGCGTCTACAGACGATCAAATCAGGAAAACCCTCTGGTCAGATATAAATGAAATCTCCAACTCTGCTGCTTTAGAAGGAAAAGCTTGGATGCTAATAGGAGACTTCAATCAAGTTTTGAAGCCTGAGGAGCACTCTCGCCCCCGCACCTTAAATATTGACCGAAAAACTAGAGAGTTTCAAGAATGTCTTGCTGATGCGTCTCTTTCTGATCTCACCTTCACAGGACCGACTTTCTCTTGGTGGAACAGCCAAAAATCCAGCCCTATAGGCAAGAAACTAGATCGTATTGTAGTGAATGATCAATGGCTAGTTCAGTTTCCTTCATCCATGGGTATCTTTGGTCCTCTGGAATTCTCAGATCACGCCTCGATGTCTGTCACCCTGAGGACTCCGCAGTTGAGACATCGCATTCCATTCAGATTTTATAACTTTTTGCTTCTGGATGATGAGTTCCTGCCGATGATTGCCTGGCTATGGTTCTCTACAAATATCGTTGGGTCGGACATGCTGAGAGTGTCAAAGAAATTAAAGTTGCTGAAGAATCCTATCAGATCTTTCAACAGAGATAACTACTCAGACCTGGAGAAAAGAGCTGAAGAAGCACGCTCAAATCTCAACATAATACAAACTCAGCTGCTGTCTTCCCCAACTTCTATCTTAGCTGCTCTTGAGGAGGAAGCTCAACGAAAGCTCGGAATTCTACTAAAAGCGGAACAGGCTTTTCTTTTTCAGAGGACCAATATCTCCTGGCTGCAGTTTGGTGATTGTGGCTCTCATTATTTCCATAAGATTATGGCAACACGTCGCTCTCAGAACCATATTCACATTCTTTTTGGTCCTGCTGGTGAACGGTTTGAGACCAGAAAAGCCATACATGATCACTGCCTCTCTCACTACTCGGAGTTCTTAGGAGGGTCTGCATCTCCTACACTGTTTGATCCGCAAGACATATCCCTTCTGCTCAATTTTCAGTGCTCAGAATCTCAGAAAGCTATCCTTCAGTCTGACTTCTCAAATGAGGAGATAAAAGAGGCCTTCTTCAGCTTGCCCAGAAACAAATCATGTGGACCAGATGGTTACTCTTCTGAGTTCTTCATTGGATGCTGGACAATCATTGGACCGGAGATCATCTCAGCTATAAAAGAATTTTTCAGGGAAGGCAAACTACTGAAGCAGTGGAATTCTACCACGCTGGTTCTAATCCCAAAGATCAGGAACGCTTCAAAGATTGGTGATTTCAGACCAATATCCTGCCTCAACACACTATACAAGGTTATCTCTCGCCTCCTAACCGGTCGATTGAAGGACGTCCTTGAGCAGGTTATATCACATGCGCAATCTGCTTTTATGCCTGGCCGACTCTTGGCAGAGAATGTCCTACTTGCTACAGAGCTCGTTCAAGGCTATAAAAGGACAAGCATTGCTCCCCGAGCTATGTTGAAGGTTGATCTTAGGAAAGCTTTTGACTCTGTAAGATGGGATTTCGTAATTGCGACTCTCCAAGCGCTACACTTGCCTCAGAGATTTGTAAACTGGATTTCTGAATGCATCACTACAGCTTCGTTTACCATCTGTGTCAACGGGGAATCAGGTGGCTTTTTCAAGAGCAACAGAGGGTTGAGGCAGGGGGACCCTCTATCTCCCTACCTTTTTGTCTTGGCAATGGAGGTTTTTTCTAGGCTGATCAAATCCCGTTATCAGTCAGGCTATATCAGGTATCACCCTAATGCTGAGCCGATAGAATTATCTCACTTGATGTTCGCGGACGACGTAATGGTTTTCTATGACGGAAGTAGCTCTTCTCTCCATGGCATCTCAGAGGCGCTTGATGATTTTGCGAGTTGGTCTGGTCTTGAAATAAATCAGAGTAAGTCAGAGCTCTTCACGGCAGGTCTTGATCAGCAGGAAACTACGACTACTTTGAGTTATGGTTTCCCTATTGGCATTCTGCCTATACGATACCTTGGCCTCCCGTTAATGCATAGGAAGCTCAGAGTCTCGGAATATACTCTACTGCTCGACAAGATCTCTGCAACCTTCAATGCGTGGTCAGCGAGACACTTATCTTTTGCAGGAAGACTGGTCCTTATAAAATCTGTCATCTCTGGAATTGTGGTTTTTTGGACCACAACTTTCATCTTGCCAAAGGGATGTATCAAGAAGATTGAGTCTCTTTGCTCCAAATATCTCTGGTCGGGCCAGATTGAAGGGCGCGCTTTCGTCAAGATCTCCTGGGCTGATTGTTGTCTCCCGCAGACCGAAGGGGGTCTGGGTCTTCGTCGCTATGAGACCTGGAACAAAACCTTATGTCTGCGACTGATTTGGCTTTTATTTGCTGAAGGGGGTTCTCTGTGGGTTGCTTGGCACAAGCATCATCATCTTGGAAACTCAAATTTTTGGGCTCTAACTGAGCAACCTCAAGATTCTTGGCACTGGAAGTCTCTACTCAACCTCAGACCTCTAGCTCGTCACTTCGTAACCTGTACCATCAGGGATGGAAATCAAGCTAGCTTCTGGTTTGATAGATGGACTCCTTTGGGTCCTCTAATAGACTTTATTGGCAATACTGGGCCTCGCTCTCTGCGTGTACCCCTCCTTGCCACTGTCTCGAGAGCAACCAGAGTAGGTCTGTGGAATTTGCCATCACCAAGATCGGAGGAAGCAGTATCTCTACATGCTCATCTGACCACCGTTGATGCTCCTTGCGTGAATAGAGGACCTGATCTTTACTCATGGACAATTGAGGGAATCCAACACCAGTCTTTCTCTTCTTCCAAAACATGGAGCGTGATAAGAGAAAGAAAACCGAACCCGCCTTGGCTCAAGTCGGTTTGGTTCAAGGGTCATACTCCTAAGCATGCTTTCAACATGTGGGTTGCAGTACAAGACAGGCTGCCTACCCACACAAGACTAGCTTCTTGGGGAATGCAAATTCCTACTACCTGCTGTCTTTGTTCAACTTCAGACGAATCAAGGGACCATCTCTTTGTTGACTGTCCTTTTGTTAAGATTCTTTGGAGTTTGATGCTCGGAAAGCTCTCAGAAACTCCTATCACTTTTACTTCTTGGTTGCAGTTATTGGACTGGACTTCTTCAGGCTCTGCCCGATCACCGCGCACGCTAAGAAGCATTGCTGTCCAGGCTGTCGTATACCTCACTTGGACTGAAAGAAACAACAGAGTTTACAAGAATCAGATGCTGTCAGCCTCTGAAATTTTTAAACTCGTCGATAGAACAGTCAGGAACACAATCTCTGCTCGCAAGACCAGGAAGCAATTCAAAAGTCTCATGGCCCTTTGGTTGATCTAAAAAAGCGCCTCTAAGTGTATCTCTTTTTGTAAGCATGTTTTTTCTCTGTTTTTTGCCATGCTTGCAAAGCCTTGTTTATAAATCTATTTTGTAAACATTTTTCATATTCTATGATATTTACAGTTAAGCAAAAAAAAAAAAATTAATTTGGTCATATCTAAAATTTTGTTGTCGTTATCTTATTTTTATTTTTTGTGTAAAGTTGCGGTTGTTAAACAGTTTTATGTAAGACTATGTGAGAGAGATGCAAATTATCAAAGGATAAAGTAGGCGTCGGTTTCATAGTAAACAAAGGTGATAAAACCAACGTTTAGTCTAAAAATATAAGCGCCGTTACGTTTTCTTACAGGAAAGGTAACAAAACTTAAGCTTTTCTGCACTCGATAAGCAATTCAAATCTCACGTTAATCAACAACTAGCCGTTTATAAGGCATGAGAGTATGAGACAAGGTTTAAGTAGAGCTTGTTATCAAGCTTGTCTTTTCACTACAGAAGAAATTAGAAGCACAAGTCCAAAACTGTAATCAAGCCCAATAGCTAGATTTCATCTATAATGTCATTGTGTGATAGCTGCCAGTTATGTTTATGATCTCGTCAAAATCTTGTTAGCATTTGGTGACAAATCAAAGCCCAGTATATATAGATGAAGTCCACAGTAGCCGAACGTAAAGACCTGTTATGCTGTTACATAGGCCTAATAACCAGCCTGATTTGTTTTGATGTACTTCTAGGTTTTCTTTTTAGAATTTGAACTTTAGTTTTGTAGCTATATAAATTTGATTATGATTTTTTTAAAAAAGAAAGCATAATTAGTAAATAATAATTATAGTTGGAGATAGATAAGAGTGTATAAATCAACGTTGAGTGATTCCATATTTGCATATCTACTAATGCATCATTGATGAACTTCCTCGAATTTCCGATATTGTATATACATAATTTCAGTGTTAGGCGAAAAGGACATCTGTATAAAATTATGTGAGTTTGGCAGTGTCTTAATCATAGATTGTAGCTAGTGCCTCTGTGCGAAGTGTCAACAGCCCACATACCACGTTCATAAATCATAACCTTTTTTGTAGCACATTCATAAATCATAACCACCTTAACTTTTTAATACTAAACCAAGGTTAGGTTTTCTCAGAAAACTTTATTCGAGAAAAAATGTGTATACACCATGTGGTTGAAATTCACAGTATACGTTAAAAAAACTAGAATGAATTATTCTCCCATACTTACATATTAAAGTAGGCTTTATCTTTATTAAAATTTTTAAACAAACATTTTAACAAAACTAGATGTTGATTGTCTAACTACTTTGATATGAAAAATAATACACTTCATTATTTTAATTTGACGAGTTTATTATTTCAGACATAAAAATCCAAAATTTTAGTATTTGAACTAATTTAACTTTGTCTAATTGATGCATAGACTGATTTTCAACGTTGGATAGTTACATCTCCGTCCCGAATTAGTAGTGGTTGACGAACTTTCTTCATAACGTTTCTTAGTTTATTTTTATTTGAAAAGGCTTAAATCAAAAGTTTAAGGGACCGTCATTATATATTTTCCTCTTTATTTGGTCAATCAATGGGACTATGTTTTAAACTAAATGAATAGTCATAGCAAGAAACTAATCTTCTTGGTCACATCCTGTTCGAGCTGCTGAGAGATATGAGAATATGAGATGATCAGACGTCTCTTGCATCTTTGAGGCAAGTAAATATTAAATATAAACTAGATTTTGACCCGTCCTTAAAAAGGGCGGGTATATTTTTTGTTGAAAAATTATTTTACGTAACAAAAATTATGATTTTTGATAAATTATATATTTTAGTTTTTTATGAAATTTATCTTAAATTTACTTATATGACTTATTTTTGTTATTTTCAATAGGACCAAATTTTAAAAAACTTTAAATAATTTTAATCCGTAATATGATTTTATTTATTTAAACCGAAGTTAAACTTATTTTACTCAGATTTTTTTAATTTAAATAAAATATTTTATATCTTCAACACTTTTGTATTGAAAAATTCATTTGTGCGTTTCAAAATATTTTCTATAATTTTATTAAATTTAGTTTATGTGATTTAATTTTTTATTTTAAATGAAACTATTTTTAAGGAGTTGAGATAATCCAGACCAGTATTATGATTTTAATTGTTGATTTAATCATTTGTTATTTCAAATTTATTTTATTTTGAGGTTTCATTGAATAAATGCTTTCAAATAATTAATAATGTGAAAGATTTTTTTGAAAGATATGGTGCAAACATTTAGAAAAGAAATTTTTCAAAAGGCTAAAAACTTAATTATATTAAATAATCTTTAATGTAATTGCAAAATAATGACTTTTGATTGGTTACAAATAATGTTGGAAAAAGGTGCAGACAATTTTTGTAATTACTTAAAAATTTCAGGGGCAGATTCATAAACATTCATATGCTTTAATAGTATATATATCTAGATATATTTTTTTTTAACTGGTGGTTGCTAAAGTGTTTTTATTAAATTTGAATTTGTTAATATTTGGACTATATAATGTAAGATGATATAGTATAATATTATGTATGATATATATTCTTTTAAATAAGTTTCAAAATGTGTATTAATTGGTTTAGAGGTCGATGGCATATGAATGATATTGTTTTGGTTTGTGGGTTAGTCAACCAAACAATTTTGTATCGTTAGCAAATTGATTAAAGGGGCTACGAATTGTTTTAAATGGTTTAAATATAGAGAAAATATAATTAAATTAGTGTAACCCATTTTATGGTTAGAGTGAAAACAGGAAACATTAGAACCATGATATATATATATATCACGTGTTGTTAGGATATATAGGGGTAAACCAAACAAATAATTAGTTAAATGAAAGGGTCCAAAACAACTTGCATAAGTCGACTTTTCAAGACTGCTTTCCTTAGTATAGATATTAAAATGTAAATATTGAATAAAAATCATTCTAACTATTAAATTCTTTTGAGTTTGTACTTGTAGCACAGTGAGTATCGGATCTGATTTCCCATTTCGAGATCCAAGAATATTCACGATAACCCCTAACTTGCGCAACATGTTAGAAGGATGTGCTTTATTGTGCATGAAACTCATATTTTACGTAATACATCATCAATAGACAGAGAGAAAAAAAAAAACTGCAAATCCTCTACTACCAAAAAGTCAAATTCATATGATTTTTCTTTTGAACTTCATTATTTGTTTTTCTGCCTAAGCTCTTTTATTTGTTGTGGAGTAATGTACAAATACATTATAGTAGATCTTGATTTAATATAAGAAGAAATGGAGACACATATATATGGACAATTAGATAGTGGCACCGTAACACAACGTCTACAAATCATTAAGGAGTCATAATCCATTCGTTTAATTTTTAAATTCTATCGCCGTCAAGCTTTACCGACTACTAAAAAATCATCGAAAAAGTTCGAAGCAAAAGTTGATATGATAGGATCACAAGATGCATCTTAGTCACCGAAATAAATATAGTTTAAAAAAATTCACAACTTAAAATAAAATTTAGGATTCAATTATTTAAAAAGTATTCGTATTTAAATTCTTACAACTCATCACAACATCGGGGATTTGTAATATTTGCCATCGTATAAGCAAAATGTACAATTCACATCATTTATGATAATTAAGAAGACTATAATATATAATGGAGTCGTTAATTAGCTCACCTAATTTCGCTCCGTCGCCGTTTTAGACACTAACACTACAGCTACTCGTAAGCGTATACTTAACGGCGTTATCTCCGACAATAACTCCGGCAGCTTTATTACCGAAGTTAATATACGCAAGACACCTCACGTAAAGATGATACTTCCCTGTAATAAACGCCCCAACTTTCCACCTCACTTTACCGTCACCACGGATGATCAGCGTAACAGCGCCGTTATCTTGATCGCCGCCAAGACTAACGGCGTTGAACGGAGCGACGGGAACAGAGGTCCCGTAGACAAAAGGCGACCATATGTTGACTTCTTTGTGTCCCTGATACGTCGGAGGGATCGATGTTCGGAAAGTGATCTGTTGGCTATGGTAAGTAGCGTAGACGTCAAGGCGGTCGTAGTAGATGCCGATCTTGTCGTTAGGGTTCCGGGAAGAGAGAGTGATTTGGAAGTTGGAGGTGAGGAGGTTCGGTGGATTGCCGGAGACGTTAAAGGCGTAGACGGTGGCGTCTTGGAGGATGAAACGTGGCTTTGAAGGTTGGAGGATTGCCCAAACGAGGAGGATTGTGAGTAAGATGATGAAGAGGACGAAGATTACTGACCATATTATTCGCCGGATCAGTTTCCGGCGAGAGTGAGTGTGGGAGCCACAGTCTTTGGAGGTCATGGTGGCGGTGGTTTTTGTTTCTCCGGCGGTGGTGGGGAGAAAGTGGAGAAGTTGTTAAGAGATTTCTTTGTTTATTGTTTATTTGATGTGTTGTAAATGATGGGCTAGCCTAATTGTATGTATGCTTTATAGTAGAATGATAGGCAAGTAAAGGTATTCTTTTTATATTAGCACCAAAATCATTATAGTAATAATCAAGATAGATTTGTATGAAATAACCGAAATTAAATGTCTATTAAAAAAACAAAATATATGTGTTTTTTCATTGTCTAAAAAGTTATCTTATTTTTATTTTTGTTGATTTGAAGTTTTTTTGGTATATCTTATTTTTTGGTTGATGTAAAGTATTCCTCTTCCTTATTTTCTTGGACAAACATAATTTTTTCGTTTATCATCTAATATCTAGTCAAATAGCACAGTACAGTACTGAACTTATATCGTAATATATTAAGTCATATATTATTTGCTGAAATATCATTTTAGATCACAAATATATTGCATATTTCTAGAAATGTTGAAATTGTAAAAGGGAAGATGATTGATATGGTCGGTGGATGGTTTCTATAGAAAGGTGACTTTATGTGTGGTTGAAGATTTCTTCAACAATGTAATAACAAACCCAGCAAGTAAATTTCATACCCAGCTTCCTCATTTGAAGAATGAAACTTACTTACAAATAAAAAGATTTTTTTTTATTTGTAGATATATACTTTGATTTGTATTTTTAAAAAGATATATGGAGTCACTGTTTTAAACGCTAGATTGAATGATTTACCATGAATGCTCTTCTTTACAAATTTGAACTCTTCAACTGCAATTTTTAATCATTCTAGGCCAATTGTAGGCGTTTCCAACCAAAAAAAAAAAAAATCAGATTTCTATAGATTAGTTGATTTCGGTTTAAATTTCTCTAGGTTAAGAGGGAAGAAAACATTTCCACTTTCCATACTATTTGTAAAATTGTGAGTACAAATAAATATACACGAAAAACCAACTCAGAGCCTTAGCTGAATACGTGATCAGTTAAATGAATATAAATGTACAGGATAATAGATTCATACTCACAAATCATAAAATGATTAAATGTAAATCGTAATTAAACAGAATTATGTGGTTGATAAGTACTTGCAATACTATTGTCCAGTGAGCCATATATCTATGCTTTTGACTTCTAAATTTTAGCAAAAAAATTTGTTCAAAAGATGTTGAAAACCATGAGAAAAGTGACATTTTTCGTGAAATGTAGAGAGTATTGTTCTAATCAACATTTGATGAATAGATTTCTGGAGTTATCACATGGGTAGAAGACTTTTCGCTACCGACTATAAGTCCATTTAGTGATAATAATTTAGTCCAATATAACCTTTTAAGTATTAAATGATCAAGTATTTTGTATACATATGGACAATCAGATTTTAATACATGTATGGATTAGTAAGTGATTGAGGAGGAAACAAAGTTTCATTCACCACGTTCTTTCTCCATAATGGAAAAGAGGACGTAAGTGACCTAACACTAGCTGCCAAAAGAGAAACCACTACTTGTCCATCATTTTCTTTGTCTTGTTACGTTGATTTTTAATTACAACAGTTGCTCTAAAGTCTAAGCATTGTGTTGTAATATTGGGGGAGGGGAGATAACTTTAAGAGGGCACTAATTGTAATTGTTATCGATTGGCATATATATTATTCAACTTTGAAATTACAAAATTACATATCTAATTGTTTTTTTTTAATCCGAAAATTCCATATATCAGAAAGAGGGGTCCGGCCCATTACAAAAGAATAACCCCCCCCCTCCCCCCTCCCTCCGAAGGGTTAAAGCCCACAAGCAATTAGCCTACAAACTACCAAAAAATTACAACCAAAAATTTACAAGAGGGAATGTTAAAAGACTTGGAACCACGTAGCAAAAAGAGAGAAACCAGGCAGAGCATTCTGATTCTGAGAAAGAGGGTCCAGCCTGAATTGAATTGTCTACTTAATGTCTGCTACAACGAAGTCAGCTTGTCGAGCAATACTGCTGGGCAAGCGAGAGTTTCTTTCCTTCCATATGTTGTAAATAGAGGCTTGGTAAAGAAGTCTTATGATGAGCATTAAGTTCATCTCTAATGGGGTCTTTCAGCCATCTCAAACCATCTTCAAATAGTGAGGGAAGGGAGACATGCAACCTGCTACAGAAGAAATACCACACTGCCGTACATATCCAATTGTTGTATGTATTAGATCATGCTTTTGACAAAATTCAACTTAATAGATTACCAAAAAAAAATTCAAACAGAAATTGTGAGTGGATATGTTCAAAAGAGAGAGAGAAGAAACTGTTGGTGGTTTCTAAATAAGATTTTTGGGTCTAAGTTTTTAATTAAGATGCATAAACTCACAGAGATTATTGAACAGTACTTTCTCCTAAGAAAATCGAACGATTCGAATGTATCGGTAAAAATGTATCTCCCAAAACCTGACGGCTTTGTCCAATATATAATCTAGAGAGTGCATTCAACTAGATTATTGGTAATGCATATCTCTGGGAAATATGCTCAAGTGACAAGTAACGCAGTTTAGCTTGTCTAGATAGCTCCAAATATCAGGTTGAATTCAACACAGGAACAATTATTCAGGTTTTTGCAGCTTTCTTTTGTGGCAAGTTTCTTTTATGGCAAGTCACAGTAGTTTTAGTGATAAACTTCAGTATTTAACTAAGGGATACGTATTATTGCAACTTAGCTTCTAATCTTTTTCTGTTTAGCCAGTGTTGTTTACTCTTCTTTCCTATTTAAGTTTTAAATATCATTAGTAATTTGCAGATAGTAACAATGGCCAAGCCCTAGTCAAAGATTTTTCAAGGGTTTAACTGAACCGAATTAACTTCACCGGAAAGCCTGATTTTCCAAGCCTCTGACAATCATCAAAGACTATCCGCTGGTCTTTTGGTTAAGTGGGCCAACATTTTGAACCGTAAATGGGCTTATTGTTATATTTATAAGGATGAACACAGTCACCATTCGCAAATCCTTTTACTAATTTAATATTGAAGGGAGAAGTAGAATATGGATTACAACAAAAATGAAGCAATAAAAATTTTAAGAGAGCGCATGAACTGAACAAGAGAAAGTAAATGTAAAGAAGAACGGGTGGCCGACTAATTATGAATAGATTGACGAGGTGTTTGTTTTGTGAGTTCGTAGTTATTGCTCACCTCCTCTTCCTCCAGCCACTGAATACATATTTATTGAGTCGGGCTCCTGTCTTTTTCTTTTAAGAGAAGGATCGTTGAGGTAAGTTATTATTACCATAGGTTTATGCTCGGGTATATCGTTAAGGTAAGTTATTATTACCATAAATATTGTCTAATTCACCTTAGGTCATCATTGTTCTTTTCTCCTGTGCATAAGGGTTGTTGGAGGATATATATGATTGGTGCCATGACCAGATCCATTTCAGTTCTTCATATGTGTTGTTGGACGCTTTGCACCGAGTTCATTTGATTAATGGGCAGTGTCTTTCGATGGACCAAAGACTCCTTTTTATTTAGGTTTACGCCAATCGTCGGGATCTTAACTCCCATCCCAACCATTCACACTCTTTTCTATAACAAAGGAAGTAAATTGGTTGTCAAAAAACAAAAGCAGTAAAGATATTCGTTCTATTTGAACGTGATGGGCTCGTCCCACTACAATATATGTTTTTGCAGGGGTTAGGTTCAAAGTACTTGCAAGAAGACTATACAACCATGCATCGCACGTGACACTCGTCAGTCTTTCGACTCGTTACATTTCTTCGAAATTAAAAAAAAAAACTGTTCTTAGGATTTGAGATCATACACATTCAGAAAAAGAAACATAAAACAAAAATTGCAACTAGAACCATAGAACCGATTCAGCATACCATAAATTTTAAGAAAGTGCAGTTCCATCAGCAAAAAAGGTTGCAGAATTCACTTTTGGATGTTTAAGTATATCAAAACTCAAGTTAATTTGTGTTCCACTTATCAAAAAAGAAGTTAAAGTGTTCCGAATACATAGCCTGACCTGTTCTATAAGATTAAGTATTGATGCATTACTGTTGATCCGGAAATATATAAATTTTGAAAACATAAGATTTATTGGCTTATCGACAGGAAACTTTTGTATTAAACCGATTACTTAGTTGGCTATGCATATACTAAAAGTAGAATCTTCCTGACTTCTGTATTAGACAATATTTATGTCAGAGACTCAGAAATCAATACTCAATTCATTTCATTTTGTTCAAATTTTAAATAGTCTGATTCTCCTCTTACCTGAATTGTTTTTAATCCATAGTGCTAGTGTACAACGAAATGATATAAATAATAAACTTCATGCTTAAGGCTGGTCAGCCTTACAATGCACTACGTAATCAGATTTTGGGGATCCAAACTCCTTTTCAGTCACCATTAGTTATTGTCTGAGTAAAGATCCTTACTTTAATTTTGTGGTTATTACTATTTTCAATTTAATTTGACTTCATAACTAGTAACCCAAATAAACAATTTATAATCTCATACACACTTTGATGACTAGTCACATGTTGACCTACCTATTTCTCTTTTTAAGTGGAACGAATATTCTTGATCTTCCAGTGGCACATTCTTATTCTCCAAGGCATAAATTAACTATAAGTAATATTTTTTCCTTATCATTTTATAGATATCATTGCTAACAGACCAAAAGGCTTTCTTGGATCGAAATTTTGGATCCATTTTGTAAACAAACGCGAAGTAAGCACGAAGAAAATAAGAATATATATAGAGAAAACATGATTAAGACAAATACATAATTTAAGGTTTGTGTATTGATGTACGAATAAATAAATTTTCTTTTTCTGAACTGATTTGTAAAGAATAAATAAACTTTCAATATTTTATATCACATTTATATAACCTCAAAACTCTATATGCTACTCATCTACTTAAAGCACTTTTTCTAATCATAAAAATATATTGTCCCAAAGAATGTGTCATTATATTGGTCTAATAAAGTTTAATCAGAATCAATAATCCTAAAACTGAGAAAAATCTTTCGTTTCATGCCGATAGTTATCTAGTTCACAACTATTCTTAAAAGCCAAAAGAAAAAAAAAACTATTTCTAAAAGGCAATTGATCATAAGTGAAATGATTAATATTATTTGTTTACACTAGATAATGTTAAGCAAGTTCCCTTCAAAGAGTTTTTAAAGTTTGGGCAATGATAACATATCTACACGACATCTACTCTCGTCGTCTTCTCTACGCCCGAAACTTTGTTTTTCGTTGGTTGTTGGTGGCTGTTCATCATGGACATTGATAACAACATGAGAAGAGCTATTGTTTTCTTCCTCGTTGTCACCCTCTAGAACAGGCTTTACGGTTCCCCTGTGAAGTAGTTGATGTTGTCCTAATTCTGGTGACACTTTTGGATCCGGGGTCTCTTTAAAGTGTGCCAGACCTGAGAATTCTTCCACAACCTCGGAGATCTTCTCGACGTAATTAACGATCTCGATCAATATTGACGCCATTGTAACTCCGGGAATGATCTCTAAGAGATCTTTCTCCGTCTCTGGAGAAGACGTTTTGAGTGCAATCCTTAGGCTTTGTATGGCATTTTTGGACTTTTCAATGTGTTTATTAATAGAAACATTGTCTCTCTTCATTGTTTTGATACATTTGGCTACGTCTTTTAGGGCTTCACCAGCTTCTCTGCTCATAATCGAGCATGGCTCTTGAATCTTGCTTATGAAGTCTAGCGGTATCTGCTTGCGTCACACGTAAAAGAACATGTAAATTATTAATATTATTCCGTCAAACCATTAGTTATTCGTTAATGTATTATTATTATTATTATCTACCGACATTTTAGCCATTTAGAGCCTTGGCATTTTATTTTTATTTTACACCTGCTTGGTGCGGTTGACATTTTACAGAGGCAATCTTTGATGGTTATAATTTAAGTCGTCCTAGTTTTTTTTTCTTTTTTTTAAAAAAATTTAAATCCTAGTTATAATACACTTATTTAGGCATGTGTCTTATGTTGCGAGTGGGAGCCTGGGAGGGAGATAACAAAAAGAAAGGAAAATCAATAATGGCATACGACGTAGCAAATATACACATGCTTACCAAATTTAGAGTCACCTTGTTTTGGAATTAAATAGTAAATATATTGATTAAAAACTAATATCGTTCATATTTTCCTTACTTTGAAAAATATATCTAAGTGATTAATGATAAATAACAATTTGATGCACTTTCCAGTTCAGTTTGCAATCTTTAGTAGTCTATGGTTTAATATCAAATTAATGTGATTGCCAACGAACCTTAACGTCAGAGAGAACATAGCCATTGAGGATTTCGAAATGAAAGGCGCATTGACGAACTAGTCCTGCTATCTTTAAGTACTTTGTCCATGGATGGCGTAACCTGAAACGGCCATGTCCCGGTTCCCATCTCGCAAGATTCGCCTGCAAAACAAAAACGTTACAATCATCAATTACATTAGAACAATTTTATAAAATAAATACAAATTAACTACAACAGCAATATGTAGGAACATTAATTATTGTCTATCTGTAGAATTATACCAAAGTATCTTCAGCGCTTTTTGATGTTAGAATGCTTTTGTATTGTTGAACACACGAGTTTGTCTCCTTTGAAGTCTTCTCCGATGATGGAAAATATTCACCCTCGAAACCTTTTTACATATATTAAAACACGTATGCATGCATAAGTTATATATTCATTATATTTACCAAGAATAAAGCAACTGAAATTGTTGGATATTGTAAGTCACCTTCTAAGGAGTTAGCGAGTTTGATAATGTTGTTAGCAATCATCTTGTGAAGATCTTCGCCTGCCCATACAGGAAAAACGAAGATCGATACAAGGATGCATATCGTTCCACCAATAAGAATGGTGGATAGTCTTTGATATGCCATAACCAATATTTCATCTGTACGGTAACCCGAAACGGCAACCATGCTAAATGTGAGTATGAATATCAAGGCACCATAGTCATATCTCTGTTTAATCTTTGGGAAAAACCGCGAAAATGTTGCAGCTGCCCCTAGTGAGAACACAAATATCCCAAGAACAATCGGCTCTCCTTTGTCTCCACATAATCTAGCAAGGTGTACTGCACCAACCCCTAAGGCACCGGCTATTAATGTTGCAAAACCTCTGTTTAAACCTTTTGAAAGTGTCCCACCTATATCATGAAAACATGTTTTAGTTAGCCTTGGTTTTAATAGACATCTTTCTATTTAATTTGTCATAGTAACATTGACATCTTTAATAGACTTACCAACAGTGAACTCGGAGACTACGACTACGGTTAGTATCGCCCACATACCCGAAACCCCGAAGCTATTATAGAGAGGCCGTACATAGTACAACATTGATACTAATGTGAGAGAAAGTCCCACTTTTAAGGAATGGATGATCCGTCTTGGATCATCTTTACCAAACTTTTGCACATTCTTTATGCGCTTGGTGACGCCGTCTTGAAGCTTGCTAGGGAACTCCTTAAGCCTTTGCAAAAATCCTGCTTTCTTCACTTGAGCATTCAAGTCCATCTCCATCGAAACTTTCAATGTAACTTAAAGCTTGTGAATTGGCTAATATTTATAGAGCTTTTGGGGTGTGTGTGATGCTTATGTGAGATAGTTTTTGGCTATATTTATAGGTAGAAGAAAGCTTAATCTGTGAAACGACAGGTTCTTCATTGCTGACTAAGCTTGCATCTAAACCAATATTTTTATCTGGATATCTTGATTTTTATTGATATAAATATTGAAGACATAAAAAGTGATGCGCAGTACTTTTCTTACTTAGATCTAATTAATTGATGGATGGCAGGCAATTCATATAGATAGGTAGAATATAAATGTACAAAAAAAAATTACGTAGGTCGAATAAAAGACCAGATATTATTCTAAAATGTTTTAGTTTATTTATTTACGATTCCACTACCACAAGCCAGAAAAATAGAGAAGAATTACATAAAAGGAAA
>NC_079516.1:395962-413804 GCF_000801105.2 Raphanus sativus | reverse complement strand
ATTTATAAGCAAGAAAACCTAAGATAATCACATACCAATCTAAACATCAAGGCCTACCGGAAAAAATATGTTATTTAAATTTTAAAGCAACTTGAATGGTTAACCATAATTTAAATTTGACATTGGAAAGATAACTATTCTATAAAAAAAGATTTAGTAAGAAAATAGGTTTAGGTAGTTTACCATTTCTACCTTAATAGTATCACATTCACAATTTAGCTAAAGCTTAATCAAAATTTTTTTAAAAAAAATAGGTGAAAACGCAGCGATTTTAATTAAAACCATTCAAATGTTATGATATCATTTGAAAATAATAAATACCTGAGCATAGAAAACTTAAATGTCAATAGAATATAACTCACGGGACTTTTCACGTTGTCAATAAATAGAATACAACTCTTTATTTCGTTAACAACCTTTATTTGAATTCAATTTAGCTGACAGAATAAATACATAAATAAAGAATGTTTTTCCGTTATAATCTTTTTTTTTTCTGGAGTATGCGCGTTATCATTTTCAAATCAAGATTGCCGACACTCTACTAAAAGAGATGAAAAGAAATCGTCAAAACACTCATTTGACAACAAATAATATTTGTTAAAACAAAAAAAAGTGTAATCGGAGTATTAAATAATAAATAAAAAAGGTTCTAATAGGAAGAAGAAAAAAAAACTGAAAAATAAATAAATAATGGTAGACTACTAGTAATATACTACGATGGATGTCCAATGAGATTAGAGTCTTGAGAGAGAGAGAGAGAAAGTGAAGAGGCTAAAGCGATTTCAACCTCCCCTCCGTCGTCGCCGTCCTTGGACCCCGTACTTACCGCAACTTCTCTCTTCTTTCTGTGAAAAAAAAGCCGATAGATTTTTCTCTTACACAACTTCGTCCTCCTCCTCAAGCTAAAATTTTGTTTCTTCGGGAAGATTTCATGCAAATGGAGTTTGAAGAACAAGAAGAAGCTCACAAGTTCACTCCTGACAACTATCTTGTCTTGGAGCAGGTTAGAAGAGGCAAGTCTACTTCCGATTTCGTGCTTCTTCACAGAATCGACGACAAAAAGTAAGACTCTCTTTTTTAGTTTCCTTTTTTCAGACAGATTTTTTAGTGATTTGAGTCTTGAACACCCCCCAAAATTGCCGACAAAGGTTTTGTTTTTCTTTTCTTGTCTGAAATTTCCATGGAAAATACAAAAAAAAAAATGGATTTTTTTTTTCTTTTTTTCTACAATTGTGTGTGTTTGTGATATGTTGTTGGTCTCTCGCTAGCTACCTTTTTCATGCCTTTTAAGTTTCTTGTCTCCGTTAGGTATGCAATGAAGAAGATATGTCTTGCTAAACACACTGAGAAATTAAAGCAAGTCGCTTGCCAAGAGGTAACTTTTGAATCTATTATTTTGGGTACATAATTAGATTTGTAGTTTCCTTTTGTGTTCTCAATCAATATGTTGTTGATATATATATGTTTGTGTTGCAGATGAAAACGCTCTCAAAATTAAACAATCCTTATATCGTGGAATATGAAGATTCTTTGATTGATGAGGTAAAATGATTTAAGATATAACAGGTTTTATCAAGATTATTATCATCAGCATTTGACATTTTTTTATTACTTTCTCTTTTTTGAAACAGGACAATAACGCCTGCATTTTTACTGCTTACTGTGAGGGAGGGAACATGTGAGTTTTGTGGACTCAAGTCTTAAAATGAATTTTTACATATGAATTACATGATTTATACTGAATCGAAATAACAAACCTTCTTTTTTTTTGGTTACCAAATCAAAGGGCTAATGCTATCAAGAAAGCCAGAGGAAAGTTATTTCCAGAGGAGGTAACCTCCTCAACTTTCCAGTTTATTCGTTTTTTTCTCCACACTATTACTGTCTGTCTGGTCATAACAAACTCTCTCTCATGTGATTCTTTGCAGAGAATCTTTAAATGGTTAGCACAGTTGTTACTGGCTGTTAACTATTTGCATTCAAACCGTGTACTTCACATGGACCTTACGGTACACATCTTTCATCACTACTACTTTTGCTGCTGTGTGTGTCTTTTTTTTTTTGGTAAAAGAATAACGCTCTGAATTAATAATATCATTGCAGTGCTCAAACATTTTCCTTCCAAAACATGATCACGTCCAGCTTGGTATGATAAAATGAGAACTTTTCACTATAAAACCTGTGTGCTCTAAATCAGCTTTGAATCACCACTACACACGGTGCAGGTAACTATGGTTTGGCGAAACTCATCAATCCAGAAAAGCCTGCTTCCTTGGTGTGTTCTCTACCTAACACCTTTTATGCAATCTCTCTGGACCCATTTGTGTATTTACTATCTCTAAACAAAAAAAAAAAACAAATCATTTCTTCTCAGGTTCCAGGAATTGCTAACAGCATGTGCCCTGAGGTTCTAGAAGATGAGCCATATGGGTATAAATCTGACATATGGTCACTAGGTAAAAGTTACTGAGTTTAAATCCCAATATGTATACTTCAAAGTTACTAATAAGAATATGCTTTCTTCAGGTTGCTGTATGTATGAAATTACATCACACCAGCCTGCGTTTAAAGCTCCGGTGAGCATCAGTCTTAGCTAAGTGTTTCCATGTGAGTATATTAAAACTAAAGTTGTGGCTCTTACAGGATAAGGCTGGGCTAATTAACAAGATAAACAGATCTCTGATGTCTCCTCTTCCCATTGTCTACTCCTCCACCTTGTAAGTCTTCTTCTTCTTGTTTGTTTCCAGTGACATAAACAACATGAACCGTGTCACAACTTCTTTTTCATATTTACAGGAAGCAGATGATAAAGCTTATGCTTAGGAAGAAGCCTGAACATCGGCCAACAGTAAGTTATCAAACATATAAGTGACTGTTTGATATAAACAACAACAACACTAATGCTATTTAACTATAAACTATTCTGCAGGCCTGTGAATTGCTAAGGAACCCTTGTCTGCAACCATACCTCCTCAAATGCCAAAACCTGTCTCCTATCTATCTTCCTGTCTTCCCCATCAACAGCCCTAAGGACAAGGCGAGAAGATGTTCGCTGCCAGGCAAGTTTGTGAAGGAGAGAGAAGAAGAGAGGGAGAAGAGCGAGGTGTCTCGCAGCTTGGAGAACTTATATCCGTTTTGGACCAAAGCAGAGACTGGTTCTAGCAGCTCATCTCAACCAGCATCATCCACAAATGAAACAGATGACAAGCCTGAGACAAAACGAATTGATCCAAGCTGCCATGCGCTGAAGGTTTCTGAGCCTACTACAGAGAAGCAGAAGGATGATGTGCCAAAAGAATGGGAAAATATGCTCTCAGAAGAATCTCAGTTACTTGATGTTGATGTGGAGATTGTGAGTGCACAAGAAGGTTTATGTTTCACTCAAGCAGAAGCAGAAGCTCAGGAGGCAAAGGATCAGAGAAAGCTGTCTGAAGTTGTAGTAGCAGAAAGTGGAAGCGTTGAGGTGGAGGAGGAGGAAGAAGCAAAGACGGTGAAGCTAACGGCGAGTGAGATGTCTTCTGTGCTGAGCAAGCTGAGGAATCTAGGACCACCGCAGAGCAAAGAAAGAGCAGATGCGTTGGAGTGTTTGCTGGAGAAATGCGCAGGGCTTGTGAAGCAAGAGAAGTATGAAGAGCTTGCTGGTTTGCTCACACCGTTTGGTGAAGACGGTGTTTCTGCTAGGGACACTGCTATTTGGTTCGCAAAGACGCTCTTGTCTTCTTCTTCTGACAAACTCAACCAAGGAACCTGATTTGAGTTTTGAGTTTGAGAAAAAAAAAACATTTTTCTTTTATTTGTCAAATATGTAGAAATCTTTTTTTTCTGATTGCTTTTCCAATTTTTAGTTTGTGAACACTCTGTTTTTCTATGTAATATCTACTGCAACTAAGTTATATATTTGAATGTGAGCTAGTTTTCTCTTACTGTTACAATGTTGACCCAAAAAAAAGAATCTAATGAGTAGAGCCCTAATTGACTAATTCTAAAGCAGCGGTCTCTATAACACACTAATCAGAACAGATGAATGAGATCATCGTCCTCCGTGAGGTTGTACACCACCGAGAGAGTCAGCCTGTCAAAAAAAGGTGTTGTGGACTCAGTAACTTCATTGCAGAAGAGATTACACAAGAAGAGAGCTAAAGTTGTAACTCTTTATATCTACCTGAAGACAATCAGGATGAAGAGAACGATGTAGAATCCGAGCTTGGTAAACCGGAGCTTCTTTTCAAAGTCAATACCACGGAACACTTCAGTGACATCAATAAGATGTCGTCGCTTATTGTATCTGTAACCCCCCAAATTGATAAAAGTTTTTATTGACCTTCCATATCAAATCAAGAAACAAGAATATGGATAGGGAGAGAGAGAGAGAGAGAGGGGCTTACAACATAGCGTGATAGCAGGTTACAGGGAGAGAAACGAGGAAAAAGAACCAATGCCAAGTGAGGAGGAAGAGAAGGCAGAGTGAGCCTTGGAGGAGGAACTCAGGTAGTACCAAACGGTTGATACGGATTGATGTTTCAAAAGGGTTAAATCGGTTAAACATATAACCTATAGTAGTATCACACACACAATATCAATAGAAGAAAGAAACAAAAAAAAAAAGCTCTCAGCAGTTAAAATCATAAGCAAGAGGTGATAATAGTGTGTGTGAGTAAACAATATTGGTTGAGCAATAGCTGCAAACTAGTATTGAAGACAAACCAAAAGCACAAGAATCAACAATGAAACCTCTTAAAGTTAAATATCATATTATCAACATTTAAACCCCAATTTACAAAAAAAAAAAAAAATATTTAAACCCTAACATTTGCAAAAAAGAAAAAAACAATGAAACCTCTTTGGACATAAAATTTTCTGAACAAAAGCTAAGAGAACCTTAGAAGGTTTTTTTTTTCACAGCTACAAAGGCGTATGCTAGCTAGGATTCTGGTAATAAACTGTGAATAATTATTACTACACACGCAAGAATTGAACAGTAAAAACCCTAAGGACAGATCTCGATTTGAGAATCTGACTTGTTTAAGGAGGGGGGGGGACAAGGTGGGATATGGACCTGATAGAAGACGGAAGCTACGAGGGCTAAGCTGATAACGAAGGAGATAATCCATAAGAACAAATCGCACTCCATTGTTTTCTTTTGATCAAGGAATCGAGAGACCACCAACTATTACTACTAAAAATCGTTGCTTCATTTATTTTTGGGTTTAGGTTGTTGCTGTTAAACCTACCTCGATTTCTTTAAATAATAATGCGATTTTTTTTTTGGAACATTTTGTAAAGATTAATAAGCTTGGTGACTTTCAAATATTGCAACGAGGAGAGAGTAGGCATTAGCATTAGCATTACCATAAATTTAACCTTAGGAAACGAACATGTGATAACGTAAATTCTCCAGACTTTCTTGACCATCACAAACCACACATCTTCTTACTTACTTTGATTGCAAACCCCTCCTCCAGCCAAAAAGCTTTACTTTCTTCTTGACTTCTTGGACGAAACCCGGCTTTCAACTCTTCTTTTGGCAGCTTCGAACTCTTCTTCGTTTGGCTCTTCTGTGTCAGCACTACTGCTACCATACTTGGAGGCAAGTGATGAGAACATTGTATCGAACTTCTCTTTCCTCGAATCTCTTCGCTGTGAAATTAGAGCGTAGAGATCCGTCTCTGCGCTCGCTTTAGCTCTACAAGTATTGAAAATTTTGAAACATGTTAACAAGAAAGTTTTTATATTAGAGAGGGAAATTACTGAGGAAAAAAGGTAAAGACATGGAGAAGGAGAAGCTTACTTCTTCTGTCTCATCTTTTGGGGACTAGTGGGAGGTTTAGTTTCTGAGATTTCCTTTGCCCATTTCTTGTAAGCTTTGGTTGACTTCACTTCCCCTGCGTAAGTGAAAAAATGGTTTCACATGGACATGGCGCACAAACAAATCACCTTTTCTCATGCGTTCTTCTTTTTTTTTCTTGACAAAGAATTAGTGGAACATAGAGAGAGAAGACTACCTGCTGCGATGGCCTCATCGATGATATCTTTGAAACGGTGTGAATCAAGCTTGGGGTCCGAGCAAAGCATTGAGCAGAAGAGCCTGGAAGAGAGATATAGTAGCACCACTTATGTTCATATAAACTTCAAGATCACAAAACTGAAAAACAAGGTTGGATGATAATAAAAGTACCTGCTCATTTTACCCTTAAACTTGGTGTAGAGCTCAATCAGATCATTCTTCTCAGACTCAGAGCCCCTGTAGTTTGCCTCAAACTCTTCAATATCTTCCTCGGTGACCTATTTATTACACAAATGCCGCAAAGAATCAGCAAAAGCTGAAAGAAACAAAACAAACAGACAGTTGTCTGCAAAGGAAGACTATTGTGAATAAAGGCTTTGTTACCTTCTTATACATTGCCTTGAAGAAGTCCCTCAAGTTGTCAACCACATCTCCCGAAAGATCCTAATTAAGATAGTGAAAGTAAAGAAAAAAAAACAAGTTTGTAAGAAAAACACATCTGGTAGTTTATTTACGGACATTGAAAGCCTTTTGCTTTCACCAACGCGTTTGAACAGAAACTGGAAACAGTAAAAAGAGACTTAATATACACATGTGCAGTGTGTGAACTTTAAGGAAAACAAATATACAATTTAACTAACCAGCATCGTATAAAAAAAACCTTAAAAGCATGAAGATAAAGAAAATGGAAGAAGACGACTTACAGCATCGTCAACGGAGCCAGTTTGATCATAGACAGCCCTTTTCTCTTCATCACCGAGAATCGAAATCACCTTCTGCAGCTGCTGAAATTTCTCTTTAGCTTCTTCCTGTTTTAAGAAAAAGACAAAAAAAAACACATTAAAAAAAATTACAAACAGAGTCCCAATAGAAACTATAAAGGCACTCAAGAGCAGAGTGTTAGAACCTGGTCGTCCTTGTTTTTGTCAGGATGAAGCCTGAGAGCCAACTTGTGGTAAGCTTTCCTTATCTCCTGTTGACTTGCTGTTGCTCCCACTCCCAGAACCTTCCAACCAAATCCGTTTCATTTGAATTAATCTTCTTAATCACACAATTTAATTAATCAACCAACAAGACAAGATGATGAATGGGATTCTCAAACAATGGATCATAAACAAATAATACAAATCTTACAATCTCAACAACCAACGATGAAATACAGACTCGTCACTAGATGATATCTGACAAAGCAATTGATAAAAAAAAAAAAAAGAGAAAGGAGAGATAGAGAGAGAGATACCTCGTAAAGACTTTTGTGGCTACTACATCCCCCATCGTTCTCCATTCTCAACCTTCTCTTTTTTTGGCGATACAGCTTATACCCAGTCAGAGAAACGAAAAGAAGAAATGCTTTATGGCGCCAACCTCTTTTTGTGTTGCCGCCTATTTTGTGAAATTGATCTGATCCTTTCTTAACCTAATGGAATGCAAGGGGTTACTTTGTAATTTCATTAAAGCCAAATTTAACCGAAATTGGTTTGATGAAACCATCTCCATCTCTTTTTTTTTTGTGCGACGGTTTGATGATCTCGAATCTCTAATCTCTTTACAAATTATCGGTTCATTGGTTTTACTTTCGTATCGAATTGAACACTTCTAAGTTCTGATAATCGGTTTTGATAGAGCACCGGTTAGTAAATTTAACGGCCGAGATTAATTTGGTCCATGGTAAACTCTGTGATCCACGGCACATAGGAATAAAGAGTAACTAGGTCCCGCATCGGCCGTTAATCCGCCCTTTCTCTCACGATTACGTAACAACTGTTCTCCTTCCTCGTCCATTTTGATCTGCGTTTCTTATCTGTTCATGGTAGATTCCGCTGTCTACACGAATCCGAGACTCTTCTCTGCGTGGATCTGTTCCAGACGATCGTGATCTGGAATTAACCTGTATCCGTTTTTTGTTTGAAACATGTCTAATCTGTATGGAGATTACAACCAAAAGATCGATTACGTCTTTAAAGTTGTCTTGATCGGTGATTCCGCGGTCGGAAAAACACAGCTGCTAGCTAGGTTCGCTAGGAATGAGTTTAGTGTCGATTCTAAAGCCACCATCGGTGTTGAGTTCCAGACTAAAACGCTCGTCATCGATAACAAAACCGTCAAAGCTCAGATTTGGGATACAGCTGGCCAAGAAAGGTTTGCTTTTCTTCCATTCCACGCTACTTAATTGTCTCGTGTCATCATTCGTTTAGACAGTGACATGCATGCATAGATATAACGTGTACATTTATTCATTCCCTGTTAATTACTACGTACGTACCCCGTTACTGATCATCAGAAACATCCACAACTCATCCATATTTATTTTCGAATATTGTGCAAACAATTTAAGTAGGTATACCTTTACATGATCTATGTTCTAATATAATTCAATAGTGTGCTTAGAAAAGACTAGTATGTGTGATTGAGATTGGTCTATGCGAACTTTACTGTACAAGGGATAGTCCCACGTTGCTTTTTTTCTTACTCTATGCCACTTATATTAATCGGTGTTCTACTTCTTGGTCATAACTATTTCATTGCTCGTTTAATAAACTAAATTTCCCATTAGCTTCTATAGTTTTGATATGGTCAAAAGGCAACATGACTATGTGATGTTTGATAATCACCATTTTGCACAATTAATCGCTCTGTCTGGCACTATATACATCAGAATTTTTTACTGTTCTTGTTTTTTCAGATACCGAGCAGTGACAAGCGCATACTACCGTGGAGCTGTTGGGGCAATGTTGGTCTACGACATGACCAAACGTCAATCATTTGATCACATGGCTAAATGGCTAGAAGAGCTAAGAGGGCACGCGGACAAAAACATAGTGATTATGCTAATCGGTAACAAATGCGATCTCGGAAGCCTGAGAGCAGTGCCAACAGAAGACGCACAAGAGTTTGCACAAAGAGAAAACTTGTTCTTCATGGAAACCTCTGCTCTCGAATCTACCAATGTTGAAACCGCGTTTCTGACTATCTTAACAGAGATTTATCGTCTAATCAGCAAGAAATCATTAACGGCTGGTGATGATGACGCCGATGGGAACTCGAGCCTCTTAAAGGGGACTAGGATTATCATTCCTACCGAGCAGGAAAGCGGGAACAGAGGTGGATGTTGTGGCAAAACGTAACTCCAAAAGCGAAAGACAAAAGATTATACTCTTTTTTTGTTTGGGTTTGTTGTGTGTTTTCTTTGTGTTTTATTCATGTTAGGCCATTTCTTCTTGAAACGAAACAATAAGTCAAGGTTTACTAGAGAAAGAAGAGTATTATGAGGGTGAAACCAAGAGCCCCATCATCTTACATACCACTATGATCAAGGAGACCAACATTTTGAGATTGTGATTGTGTTTAACTTTTAGAAAAAAACTGAGACTAGGTGAATATTTTCTTGTTTCATTATCTATGGGTTGTTATTAGGCATAGACTAATGAAATATTAACTTTTATATAGTTTTCAAAATTAATATACACTAGACGTTAGATTAATATCATCCAATAGGCAACATATGGTACATTCAGAGCAATACTTTTTTTACAAGTGTTTGATCATAACTTTTAGTTGTGCATCTAGGAATAAGATTCACAATATTATCTTGACAAGTGTTTGGTCATAATTTTCTTTACAAGTGTCTGCCTAGACTAGGATGACTGCATTATTGTAATTTTGATTATCGTACTCGGTATGTTACAAATTAAGTTTCGACGCAGTGGCCAATGTACGGGGTGGGTCAAACTATTAAATAGAGAATCAAAGTAGTTCTGACATACTTTCATGTACAACCAACCTCTTCTTCTTTTATTTCCCTGGATTTTGCAGCGCAGAATATTACAAATGACTCTTGATGAAAGCCAGAGAGCGGATAAGAACTGTTCTCACCATCACATGTCCTTATTTCTGCTGCACAATGATGAGTTTCACATGGACGGTCTCTATAGGTTAGAGTGGAAAGAGTCTTGGTGAGTTAAGCAAGAACACAACTTCTCTGTAACCAAAAGAGACGTGGTATTTGTGTAAATTGATTTACTCGTGTTGTGTCATTTGTTTTCTTTTTAGGAATAAGATCCGTTCGGCTTTCGAAAGTGGTGGGCTCTACAAATACTCATCTGTCTGCCCATTGTATTATTGACTGTCTCGATACACAACAAATATTGTCGCAGTTTTGATTCATTGGATTCCATTGTCATATCATAATCATAGTTGTTTAGCACGTTTTTTTCGTTTTCTGTGAAAAATGTCATGTAATTGTATTAGTCTTGGGGTAAAGATACACAGTGTATCATACCATATTTACCTGTACTGTTTAAATGCTTTTAGTGTGCATGTATATGAAATGATTGCAGCATGGCAATTCAAGTGACTGCAACCACATGCAAACTTTCAAAAAATAATTTAAAACATCAGAGATGTATTTACCGCGCTTTTTTGATTTACAATTTTTTTTTCGTAATTATGAATTACAAAACTTTAAGAAAAGAATATTGCACGTTGGGAGTTGTCTAAAACCTTGCTTGTACAAATGCAGTAACATAACACAGCTGTGTTCCACTGAAAATCTCTGTTATATATCAGAAGTAGTAGCATCCTCACTACTCAGAACACAACCACTCAAAATCACAATGAAGTTCCTTCCTCATCTCTCTGTCTTGTTCTCCATACTCTTCATCTCTCTCCCATCTTCTCACAGCTCCTCCTCGAATGACAAGATTGCCCTCCTCGAAATCAAGAAAGCCTTAAACAACCCTCCACTCCTCTCCTCCTGGAACCCACAAACCGACTTCTGCACCACCTGGACCGGCGTCGAGTGCACCAACGGCCGTGTCACTGCTCTCACCATCTCCTCCGGCGAAATATCCGGCCAGATCCCGGTTCAGGTCGGCGACCTCCTTGAGCTCCGTACGCTTGACTTCAGTTACTTGACTCATCTCACTGGAAACATTCCACACACCATCACCAAACTCAAGTACCTGGACCTCCTCCGGTTAAAGGAGACCAATCTCTCTGGTTCAATTCCTGATTTCGTCAGCGAGCTCAAGAGCGTTACGTTCTTAGACCTTTCCTTTAACCAGTTTACCGGTCCAATTCCCGGTTCGATTTCTCAGATGCCGAAGCTAGGAGCCCTTCAGATCAACGATAATAAGTTAACCGGTTCTATACCAGACTCTTTCGGTTCTTTTGTAGGCACAGTTCCTAATCTCTACCTGTTTAACAATAAGCTCTCAGGTAAGCAGCATCCTTTAATTTTATTTAATAAAATTTTAGTCATATTTGTTGTTTATTGTATTTGTAATTTTGTATACTAGTCTCCTAGTTAAAATGTTACGTGACCATAAAATACTTCTATTTCAAAAAATTTAAACCGGTTTAATGTAATTGTCTTGCAGGAAAAGTACCGGAATCGTTGTCAAAGTACGACTTTAACGCAGTGGATCTGTCGGGAAACGGCTTCACAGGAGATGGTTCGATGTTTTTCGGACGTAACAAAACAACAATACGTGTGAATCTATCCAGGAACATGTTTGAGTTCGATCTCGCCAAGGTTAAGTTTGCTAGGAGCATAGTGTCGTTGGATCTGAGCCATAACAAAATCTTCGGGAAGTTTCCTAGGGAGCTGAGTAAGCTGCGTCTCGAGCATTTCGACGTTAGTTACAATCATCTATGCGGAAAAATCCCACGTGGTGGTCTCCTTCAGACATTTGAACCATCTGCTTTCTCTCACAACCTCTGTCTTTGTGGGACCCCACTTAAGGCTTGTTGATTTGGTTTAGTGGCGTGGGAAGAAATAAGTAGTATGTCTTTATCTGTATGATGATGATGTTTAATTATCAGGCCGCCTATCAAGTGAATTGTTCTATTTAATAAAGTTAATGTTAAGAGTTTGGTAAGAAAGCTGTTGAGATATTCAAAGTGTACTCTCTAGACAATGATAAATTACCACATAAACAATGATAAATTTATCTTCACGTGTTAATTACCCACATAAACAATGATAAATTATCTTCTAACCTGTGGCTGAAGTTGAGCCCACCCTCACGTGTGAAGAAAATGTTGCAAGTAGGTTAGTAAACAATTTTTCTTTAGTTTTGTATTAAACTATCAGTAAATAAGATAAATTGTTTACTATGTATAATTTTAATGATATTCAATACTACGTCGTTTTGATATTAGTTTTTAAATAAAAAGGGTCCGAGTGGTGACCATTGTAGAATCGAGAGGAACAAATAGAAGGAACATAGAGGAATAAAATTACACGAACAAAAAGGAATTGTTGTTCTATCTTAAATTTGACAATGAATAATTTTATTCTTTATTTCTCTACAAAAAAAAAGGATGATAGGGAATAAGAAAGAAAAACTATTCGAATTCGGTCAAAAAAACACTGAACATGGCAAGAATGACCAAAAGAAATATGGATTCGAGACTGGCAAAAAAAACCATGAACTTTTGTTGACTTTTATCAGTTTATTAAGAAACTTTGATTGACCGACCAGATTAAGACACTGTTTACTAACAGTTAAGACGGTGGTTAATCAACATTAAATACAAAGACCGCTAAGTAAAACGACGTCGTTTTGAGATGGAATGAAACGATATCGTTTTACCTATTTTTACTATCAAAAGTATGTTGTTCGCATGGATTGAACCTGAGAACTAATGGCCAAATGACGAGGTTTCTTGCCACTAGATTACTGTCACTTTTAAGAATATATCCATAACATGTTTTCTTTTATTAAGTATCAAACAAATCTCGAAAAATCTAAATTCTTTTTTTAGAAAATTCCAAAAAATCTTAAAAAATCAAGAAAATTCTGAAAACTAAAATTAAAATTGAAATTATAAATATTTTTAAAAAATCAAAACATTAAATTTTTTTATAAAAATTAATGTATCTAAGATCATTTGAGTTTTTTTTATCTTAAATATTAATCATACTTTTTATAAATTAATATATTTGAGATAAAATAGAAAAATGATAGTTATCACACTAGAAATGTTATTCATTTAATTATTATCATATTTTAGAAAAAAAAATTGTGATAATATCATTTGTTTATTGTATCTTAATTATCATTTGTCTATTTTATCTTAAATACATTATTCATACTAAAATCTATAGTGTGATAAATATCATTTTTATTTTATATTACATATGTTAATTTATTTTAAAATATGTTTCAAGTTTTTTAATCATTAAATTTAATTCGTTGCATTTTTTGAATTATTTTAGATTTTTTTTTGAAATTTTTAATGTATTGATTTTTTTTTTAAAAAAACTTATTTGTAATTTCAGTTTTACTTTTCAGAATTTTCTTGAATTTTTAAGATTTTTTGGAATTTTTTAAAAACAATTTAGATTTTTGAAATTTGTTTGATACTCAATAAAAGAAAACATGTTATGAATATTCTTAAAAGTGACAGTAATCTAGTGGCAAGAAACCTCGTCATTTGGCCATTAGTTCTCAGGTTCGATCCATGCGAACAACATATTTTTTGATAGTAAAAATAGGTAAAACGATATTGTTTCATTCCATCTCAAAACGACGTCGTTTTACTTAACGATGTTTACAAACGTCGTTTAATCATTCTGTAACGGTGTGTTTAATTTGGCGAGTGAGCGATAACTTATTGATTAAAGTTTAAAGTCAAATATAGTTTGGTGTTTTTTTTGCCAGCCAATATGTTCGTATTTATTATGGTAATTCGTGCAAAGTTCATAATTTTTTTGACCGAATTCTCAAAAACTATTCATTGTGAATGGTAATTTTTTTTAAGAATGTTAAAAAATATATTATTCCTTATCTAAAATTCTTTAGTCCCCAGTTGGATCCTTATCGTTTTGGTAATGGACTTTATAATGAGATCATACTGGGCTTCAGAGGCTAGAGTTGCTCTTTTAGTGGGCCTTACATAAGTTCTTAATTTCCAAAACGCATCGTTTTCGTCTTTAAAACAATTGCTCGGCGATTCCGACGCCATCCCATCCGAGACCCGGAGAAATCGATCGTAGCCCTCTTCGCTTCTATAAGATCACTTCTCTCTCTCGAGAGAGAGAGCCAAAAGCAAAGTTCGTTTCTTTCCCCCCCAAAATTTTCAATTTCTTGTTTCAATTCCGTTATTTTACCGTTTCACCAAACGCGCGTCGAACCCTAAAACCCTCAATTGCTTCTTTTGGGGGGTCAAGTTTCCCCTTGGAGATCTCTAGGGTTTCGTATCTGAATCTGTGGAAAACGAAAAGACTCTTCAAGCTTGTGGAAAGAGAGGTATGTATAACGATTTTGCCCTCTCTTTGAACCCTGTTCGAGCAATTATATAGCCTTAGGGTGTTGCGGCTAGTTTTAGGCATGGAATTTTATAATGAGTGGTTAGGTAATAGTTTGACGGAGGATAGGGTTTAGGGCTTGGAGAAAAGTGTTCAGCTTTCATGATTTTATTGAATTAGGGGAAATTGTATAAGGCGTTAGACTTATATCCACGTACCACTAAGATCTGGAGGTATGTGGGTTTTATCAGGTTGCTGATCTGTCTCAGTACCTTGGGACTAACTGTAGAGATGTGTTTTAGTTGGATTATAGATTCCGTTTATCATAATCATTTAGGGAGTATCTGTTTTTTTTTCTAGCTTTTCAAGACTTTTGATGCTTTTGATGGGTTACTGATGTCTACATTAAAGTAAAGCTTTTAAAAGGACTGCTTTCACTTGGATGGGAAAGTCTCTGTAGCTAAAACTACATAGTGACATGGAGGCACAGATTCATCTACTTGAGCAGGAAGCATATACCGCTGTTATAAGGGCTTTTAAAGCGCAGTCTGATGCTATTTCTTGGGTAAAATCTTTTTCCATCGTTGGATTTTATTGGGTAACTTCCATGTGTTCTTTCAGTTCTCATGACTAAATCTATGGATTCTATTGGCTGTGCCGTTTCCACTACTTAGGACAAAGAGAGTTTGATAACAGATTTGCGTAGAGAACTAAGAGTATCTGATGACGAACATCGAGAGCTTCTGAGCAGGGTCAATAAGGATGATACCATTCAACGGATAAGGTCAGAATGTTTTATTTGCACGAACAAATACAAATCAGTAAATTTATCTTGAATGAACGTTTGTTCTAATATATTGTAAAACTGTACCAGAGACTGGAGACAGGGAGGCGGAAGCCAAGTCCCTTCTAGACATGCAACTAATCAGGGTTTTGATGTTGGTCCTAGTCCAACTTTCTCAGCTTCCCGGAAGAAACAGAAGCCATTCCAATCTGTAATTTTTTTTTTCTTTGACTCACAAGTGTGCTTTCTTCTGTCTATCTCCACTGTGTTGTTTTATGTTTTTTCTTGATCAATTATCGGTGATATGCATGCAGTTTCCATCATTTGGTGCGGCTGGGAATAGGTCATTCAATAGTCGCGTTGTATCCGGTGGCATTTCAGCAAATGAATCTGCTGAAGCACTTATCGGAAGAAAAGTATGGACAAAATGGCCTGAAGATAACAACTTTTACGAAGCAATTATAACCCAGTACAACGCAGCTGAGGTACTCCTTTTGATCATTTAGTGTATAGAGCTCCAATATTTCTCGAAGTCTTGGAATGTATAATGTATGACTTAGATGTTGAACATTGAGCTCAAGTTTTGTGCAGTTTATTGACTAGTTGTATTCTTTTTCACAGGGTCGGCATGCTTTGGTGTATGATATACACGCAGCAAATGAAACGTGGGAATGGGTTGATCTGAAGGAGGTAAGCTGTACTTGAATATGTTTCAGTAAGCGTTATGGTGTCTTTACCTGATGAGACCTGGCATAATTGTAGATTCCTCCGGAAGATATAAGGTGGGATGGAGAGGAGAGTGGGGTAGCTTTACACGTTGGACCTGTAAGTGGATCAATCCGTGGCAACCGAAGGTACCACCAAGGCCATATTGGTAGAGGGAGAGGACCAAGAATTCATCAACCGAGAAGAGAATTTTTACCAACACAACAGAATGGTGATGGTGGTGTTGACCGGATAACTTCATCTGATGATATTGAATTGTTCAACACTGATTCGCTTGTGAAGGAGGTTCGTTATTTCTTATCTATTGTGCCTCCTCCATTAAACTCAAAAGGGCTTTGTAACATCACAGCTTTGTTTTAGGTGGAGAGAGTTTTCGATTCTGCGCATCCTGATCCTTTTGAGCTTGATAAGGCCAAGAAAATGCTCAAGGTATGAGACTAATATACTCTGCTGTGAGTGGTTTTAGTGTTGTGATTCTGAGGAAAATAACACAAGTCGTTGTGATGCAGGAACATGAGCAGGCGCTTATTGCTGCCATTGCAAGGCTTGCGGATACTTCTGATGGTGAAATCGGTAATAATAATAATGTTTGCAATCTCGGAATAATCTTTTTTTTTTTCTAGCTTTCAATTCTGTGCTCTGATGATTAGTATCAAAGGCCATTACAAACATAAACGTCCGCAAAAAAAGAAAAAAGTGCTAACACAAACTTTGCTCAGAGTGTAGCTAGTCTCTTATCTTGTAAAATCATGAACATGGGTCTTCTATCTTGAGCTTTTGGATTGTCTGCTTCTTCTTTGTTGCAACTATGAATTGACTTTTTTTTTCTTACATGTTGCAACTCAACCAGATGGAGATCCACCAGATTCGCATGACCATCCAATGCCACAGGGATGATGGAAAAGCTGTCTGTAATATTAATGGTGTTTGGTTGGTCTGTCATCAACCCAAGGACTCTGGATGTAGAAATAAAAATTTGTGCTCATCTGACAGAAGAATATGGGAGATTGATTTAGTCAAGTCTTGTTTCAAAATTGTGATCAGCAAAATGTAAGAAAAAATTGTTTAGGAATGTGGGAGTAGGGATTTGAGGCTGTATGCACATGATTTGGTTTAGGGAAATGTAACCTGTGACCATTTTTGACCCCATTGTAAATCTCCCTGAGCACATGTGTTTGACCTTGGATCAAAATCAAAAGCAACATTCTTCCATGTTTAGTTTTCTTGATTTAAGAGAAGCACATGTGTCTTTATTAATATGGAAAATAATGGTAGGTAACACACATACCTCATTTGTTAATTTGCATTGATCTTCGATCTGGAATTGTCATCAGTTTTGTTGATTGTGCTTACTGAATTGAAATCATCTAAAACTTGCGAACATGACCAGTTTGCTGCGGTTATATCTGGATTTGAAGGTAAATCAGGTTCAGGAATAGTTGACATGATAGAACACAAAGAGCCAGAAACAAGTTGATACGATAGAGAATTCAAGTCAGGAAACCTTAAAGCTAAAGAGCAAAACATAAGTCATGAAGGTGAAATAATAAATAGATTAAATTAAACCATGGAATTTCATCATACCTGGAGAATGGAGAAGCCGGCTTAGAGATTGAGGGGATTGATTGGGAGAGCGAAGGGAGGATGTATGTCAAATAATAACCAAGGAAAGAAACATTCTTGAGATTATTGCTTTGACCCTTTTCTCTTCTCTCTTTCTTTCTCATTGCTGTTGTGACAACAATGTAAATAGTTTTTTTTCCGTTCTCGTCGACATTCCGTATATTATTTTGAAAGCCCATTAATGGTACGGAGCCCAAAATTAAAAAATTAATCAGACAGCCCAATATTTTTAAATAATTAAACCCATCAGTAAGTTTGGGATAAGATTGGAAACTAAACTTTTCTTGAACCAAATTGATAGATTTTAGTAGCTCAGTAACAATTCTAAAACATTCATACAAATCTACTCTATTAACATAGAGTCCTAAAAATTATCTACCATAAAAGTTTTCATTTAAGTTTTGGTCTGTTTGGAGTTTGTTAGGTTATAACATGATTAATGGACCATATC
>NC_079516.1:275478-395862 GCF_000801105.2 Raphanus sativus | reverse complement strand
AATAATAACGAATGGAACAATAAATTCATAAAGTTACACAGTATATAACACTTAACTATAAATTATATATTTAAAATATTTATGATAATATTAAAATTATACATTTATAAAACGAAAAAGTAGCGGCACTGTTAAACCAGAGACCTCTTCGATGTCTTGATGTCAACTGATTATGTTTCTTAAAAAAATTAAGATGTACATTACATGATGTTTCAACAGCACTGTACTCATGAACCCACGATATCCCACGGTCACATATCTAACTATGATTAAGTTTAGCATTTCATTGATTGTATATTTGCATAGTAGTATATATACCCCCCACTTGCCTCAGTAAGAAACCATCAAACTCAGAGCAAAATGAAGAGTTCTCTAGTTCTCTTACTCAGCTTCTTGTTCCTTTTATCATTTTCCTCGGCCGAGCAATGTGGTCAACAAGCTGGAGGTGCTCTTTGCCCCAACGGTCTATGCTGCAGCGAGTATGGATGGTGCGGTAGTACTGAATCTTACTGTAAGCCGCCTGGCTGCCAAAGCCAGTGCACTCCTCCTGGTCCCCCTCCTCCTCCTCCAGGCCCTCCTCCTCCTGATCCCACCGGCGGTCTTACTGATATCATTACAAGATCTCAGTTCGAAGTAATGCTTAAACACAGGAATGATGGAGCTTGTCCCGCTAGAGGTTTCTACACTTACGATGCTTTTATCGCTGCCGCTAAATATTTCCCCAGCTTCTGCAACAATGGAGACACTGCCGCAAGGAAGAAAGAGCTCGCCGCCTTCTTTGGTCAGACTTCCCACGAAACCACCGGTAAGCACTGATTATATGTTTCTATCTTTCTCCAAAAACAATAAGTTTTATGTTGGTATGGTCTATTATTCTTTAAGTCCTCTCCTCTTAACGGGTTGAAATTAAATCTTGAATGTCTGAAATTTTCAATCTTCAAAAGAAAACAATTTAAATATTTAGTATAGAGAAATAACAGATTTTGTTTTATTACTTTCAAAAAATGTTTTGCTAACTGCATAAATAAACACATTATTTATATTAGATGTTTATAATTAACATTTTTTTTGCTTGCCATGTTTCAATATAAACATTTTTTCAAATAAATACTTTATACTAAACGTACACTAAAAATTACCACTTCAAATTTTCCAACGCATTAGTATATCCCAAATTAAAATTTTAACACGTCAATCATCGTTATCGTTTTTAACAAAATAACATAAACAAAGACAAAATACAAATTTTGACTAATAACGTGTTAGACTAATTAAGTTGTGAGTATATATTAATGAAATGGATGGTTGCATGTTGAAGGTGGGTGGCCAGCAGCACCAGACGGACCATATGCATGGGGCTACTGTTTCAAGGACGAGGTGAGTCCTTCTTCAGACTACTGTTCACCGAGCGGAACGTGGCCATGCGCACCTGGCAAACGTTACTACGGAAGAGGACCGATGCAGCTGTCGTGGAACTACAACTACGGACAGTGTGGAGCAGCCCTTAGAGAGGACTTACTCAACAATCCTGACCTTGTCTCCGACGAGGCAGTGATGGCTTTCAAAGCCGCGATTTGGTTCTGGATGACTCCTCAGTCTCCTAAACCGTCGTGCCACGCGGTGATGAACGGTCAGTGGCAGCCTTCAGACGCCGACATTGCTGCCGGGAGATTACCTGGTTACGGTGTGACCACGAATATCATTAACGGTGGGTTGGAATGTGGACATGGCCCAGACTCGAGAGTCTTTGATAGGATTAAGTTTTATGAGAGGTACTGTGGCATCTTTGGAGTGAGTCCTGGAGAAAACCTTGATTGTTACAGCCAAAGGCCCTTTCCTCCTGGTAACTCCTTCCTCGATGCTGCTATGTAATAAGCAGCTGCTTTGTATCCGAAAACAATAAGGGAATATACCCAACTAAATAAAACTGTGGACGTTATATTTGCGATTGTTATACGCAAGTTGAGTGGGCTTTTAAACAGGCCTTGGTAGACGAAGCATGATACATTTTTATGGTCGGTTACAAGTGCCGACAGGTTTTCGCTTAACGTGTCGCTATCTCCAAGCATCGATTTCGAGTGAAATCTTTGCGTAGTGTATAAGGTTTGGATACAGTTACCGGTTAGACCGAATTAAACCAATCCAAAATTCCAATAGCCACCTCTTTCTTATGCATTACAAAACAAAATTCAAATGCAAACCATATTTGAACATTAATTGTAGAAATCATACAAATATTTTCACAGAAATTTTAAAATATGAACTAAAATTAAAACTAAACCAAACTAAACCAAACCGTATTGCAAACCATAATTTTGACATTTCGACAACTAAAAACCGAAAATATCTAAAATAACTCAAAGAGCACCGAACCAAATAAAAAGATGAAAAGCAGTTTCCTCTTCATCGTTGTTTTTTCTCTCTCCTCCATCTTCATTCCCTCTCTCATCGCTACTTTCTGCAACGACGAGATGGCCATGCTCGGAGGCGTTCGCGATGTACCTTCTAACCAGAACAGTGGCGAGGTCGAGAGCCTCGCTCGCTTCGCTGTCGATGAGCATAACAAGAAAGAGGTTCCCCTCTCTTTGATCGTCTCACTGCTTTGATCTAGTAGCCGATTAGATAGAGAATCTTTGTAGATCTTAGGAATTGATTTTCTGGAGGATATTGTTGAATTCGTTTTTGGAGTGATCTGATTATTATTATTATTTATTTTATTTTATTTTTGATCTGATTATTGAGTGACACGTGTACACAATTTTGGTAGAATGCACTGCTGGAGTTTGGGAGAGTGGTGAAGGCGAAAGAGCAAGTTGTAGCGGGAACGCTGCACCACCTGACTCTGGAGATCATCGAGGCCGGGAAGAAGAAGCTTTACGAAGCCAAAGTGTGGGTGAAGCCTTGGTTGAACTTCAAGGAGTTGCAGGAGTTCAAGCCTGCTAGTGATGATGGTGGTGCCTCTACTACCAATACCATCACTCCCTCAGATCTTGGCTGCAAGAAAGGTATGATTGAAAAGAACAGAGATTGTTGTGTTTTAAGGAAGAGTTTGAGATCTTGAATAATTTGGGTTAGGTGAGCTTGAATCTGGATGGAGGGAAGTTCCAGGAGATGATCCAGAAGTGCAGCACGTTGCTGATCATGCTGTCAAGACCATCCAGCAGAGGTCTAATTCCTTGTTTCCTTATGAACTCCAGGAGGTTGTTCATGCTAACGCTGAGGTATGTAACCTTCATGACTCTTATAATAGTCGCGATTGATTACAATATGTGATCGATGATAAAATGGTTTCAGGTCACCGGGGAGGCTGCAAAGTACAACATGCTCCTCAAGTTGAAGAGAGGAGAGAAGGAGGAGAAGTTCAAGGTGGAGGTTCACAAGAACCATGAAGGTGTTCTTCATCTCAACCACATGGAGCAACACCATGACTAGTTCTCTTCTCCTCTCCTCTGCTTATGTAATATTTTGACTGTTTGCTTGCTCTGTAAGATATTTTAACTTCTGATGCAACTACTAAACCCTTAAAATAACATACCAGAAGAAATAAATTAAAAGTTACAGTCTTTGATTCGTACAATAAACGGAAATAGGAAGAAGACTTTGATAACAGAGAGAGCATTTTTTCTAGAGAAACCGCTAAATGCTGCTACACTATTTATGTCCTACTTGTGTTGATTTGTCCTTAGCCTTCTTCGTCATAATCCTCCTCCTCCTCCTCGTCTATCCTCTTACCCAAACTTGCTAACTGTGTTGGGTCTATTTTACCCAACTCCATAGGCCAGCCTGGATATTCCTCTGAGGTCGTTGCTGTGTCTGCCGCTGCTGCGGCTGGCGCCGGTTTGGTCTCGTTTAGGTCGAGAGATTCAGCGTTGAGATCAAAGTCAATACCTTCTTTTGGACTTTGGAGTTGTTGCTGCTGCTGCTTGGTGTCTTCGTTTGATGCTCCATCGACATCTTTCTTCTCGTTCTCTTGTGGTGATGACACTGAGACATGCATCTGGTGGTTAGTGTCTTGATGAGAAGGTGGCTGTTCCGCCATGGCGGTCTCAAGTTCCATCTCGCGGTTCAGATTCTCTCTTTCTGCTGCTCTGGCAGCTCGTCCACCACGACCCCTTCCTCGTCCTCTACCTCTACTACCCCTGCCACCCGGCTTAGCATTCCCAACCTCTTGCTGCAATAACAAACACAATGCCAACAACAAGTGTTAAATGGATGTGAGTGCTTCACATGAACAGACACTACTAAATGAAGTAACTAAGAATAACATGAGCTCACTGTTTTGCTCTTCTTATTTTCCTCGTCGCTGTCATTCGCTTCGTCACTGATCGGCTTCCTGATTTAAGCAAACCGTTTTTTTATTAGCTTGATACAAGCTTATCAATTAAATAAGCTGAAATATACAGAGACAAGAAGTCCAACCTTCTCTTGGAGACGCTGCGATCCTCCATGGTGACATCACCAGACCCTTGCGCTTGTCCGTAGTCAGGCACCTTGCTCACAACTTCCCTCAGAAAATCAAACACGTTATATCTTTCCACACAATGTTTCCTGTTAAACAACCAAAAAAAACCTTTTAATAAACGTGGAGGCAGTAGTATCACCAAATGAAGAAAAAGAGCAAAACGAATTTGGTATCAAGTTCTGTAACAATAACAAGAGCCTCTCGGTGTAGGACACAGTCAATATAGGGCCTAATCCTATGAGTTGTAACACCATCATATTAACTTCTAAACCAGAATATCAATAGCTACAACATCTGAATCCTAGAAAATATATTAAAAAATGTAAAACCCATTCATGCTCTTCAGGCAGCGACACTGTTCAGCATGCAGTAAGGAAGCAAAAAAAAGAAAAAAAAAGGTTAAGCAAAATCAAAGTTGCTTACAGGTGCAATGAGCTCACGGTTTTGGCTCCTCTCTCGAGGGTAATCTCATATGTACGATCGCAAAGGTCTTGTAAGAACAACTCCAAAGATTTCGCTACAAATAACCACAGAATTTATGAATTTTAGCGAAACAAATGCCTTAAAAACATGAAGTCATCGATAAAAAAAAAAAAAAGACTCACAGACTAAGACAGGAACTGCCAAAGCGATCTTGCCAACATCCTCATCAGCTTGCATAATCTTCTTAATACGAGCCTGAAAAATTGCACATCAAGACAAAACACAATACTAAGTGAAATGAGAAACACCAAGTGTGCTCTGCTCACTACAACCACCAATCATTTTTTCTAACTTATACAAACTAAAGTTCAGTTCTTTGAATGTTAGACATCATCAACAACACTATACTTAACTTTTAAAAATAAATTGTGCGATAAATAAACCTAAAGCTGGGAAATTTGAATCTTAGAAATTAAAATACTCAAAACCTAAAATTCGTTCGATTAAGACCGAACAGTGTTGGAAACTCGATCCGTAAACAACAGATCTGAGTACTTTCGATAAAATTGGAGTTATCAAAATTAACAGAGATATAATCAATTGGAGAGAGACGAAAGAAACTTACAGCTGGGAAGCGAGTGTCGAGCTTCTTCCTCATGGTTTTTCGAAATCTCAAAAACAGAAACGTAAAACCGAACCCTTCCGATAAATAAATAAATATATATATATATACAGAAACTCCTTTTCTAAGATCGGGAAGTAGTTGTTCGTCTACGAACCACTGCCAGATCCGGCGACGGCGGTTTCCTTGTTACTATTATCTCTCTCCTCGATATATTTAATTATATAAAAACAAAATATTTCGTTCGAAGGAAAGAAAATTATGGTGGTTAATGTTAGTTAAAAATATATATACGGTGGATCGGTTCACAAGTTATTGTTAGATTGACTAATCGGATTTGTAATGATCTGACCGTACACGTGGTATGGTGTTATTGGATCGTAAAAGATATATAATATCAATCATTCTTTCTTTTTTTTTGTCAACAATCACTCTTATATTTGTCAGGATAATCAATAACCTTTAAATTTTGGAAATCGTCATCAATTTATTTTTGTGATTAGAATAAATTTTTTAAAAAAGTTAAATTTAAATCAGGTATTGCCTCGAAGATAACAATAAAAATAAAGAAAACAAAACAGAATTGGAGTAGATTACGTGAACAATGACATGCGATAGGCTAAACATTGCCTACATGCATCTCAACCATTCAAATTTAACTGCATCTCCACTACACAAAGATCAAGGCCGACAATTTGCTTTCGAGTAAAGTGCACCACTAAATAGCCTCGGAATGTTGAAGACAATAGTGGTAATACACTAATACTCCGTCTCAAGAAACAGAGCAACATCAACAAACGGTAATGGGTTCAACAAAGTTACAAAGGCCCACGATATTTCTCCTCAAGACAACAAGCCCATTCAGTCTCCCCATTCAGTCTCCTGCAATTCTGAGAAACAACAGCAACAGTAACAAAGGATTCACAGTGCAAATATTGATACGTGAACCTTCGGGACGAAATTTTCCCATCAAGCTGTATAACAGATTTATTCCTTATTTAGTCAAAAAAAACAGATATGTTCCTTACAATCCCTAGGCGGCAGCGATAGGACAGGCACGTGTCGAGTAGCTATTACCTAGTCGTCTGAATAAAAAAAAAGATATCTTTTCACTGTAACGTTATTATTCAGTACGTTTGTCATCTTCTACTGTTCTACACTACTTTTATTTTCTTATCAAATGTAACAATAATAAATAATTACACCGAAAAAAATGTAACAATAAGAAATACAAGTAATAGAGTCTGCACCACACAATAGTAATGGAGTGTTGACTACCTTAGCCCTGATACTTCAGGCGTTAATAGATGCTCATGTGTGCTTCAATCTAGCTGTTTCTGATCGTTTATGGCAAGTTTGAAAGGATGATAGGTTGTCGAAAATAAAAACAATTTATCCCTATTCCTATTTTCAGTAGTAGGTTTTTTTGGTTTGTATGTTAATCCACGAGTATTATTTTAACAGAGAATTTACATCCTTGATCGTACATATGATGATTTATGAAGACACTACATTAGGACATTATGTAAAAGTAAGACTATCGAATTAAATTATAATCGCCAAAAAAGAAGGATTTCAGGTATAACGTGGTCTATGGAACAAACAAAGGATGTAATGTTGCAATTTGCAAATCTTGTCTTGGTCGATGCCTTCTAGAGTTCTAGTTAGAAAACTACTGAATGCGTTGCAGTTTGATGTGTCATATAATTGTTTTTGGAGTAAGTTACAAGACAAAGTAGTTGTAGAATTATGCATTTAAACAGTTGGCTGTGGAGGGAAGAGTAATGGTACAAGAGACGTGAGACATACAAGAGGCTAAAACCCTAGTCATCATATATGTAATTTCAATATTTACCTATTTACATCATATATATGTATGTGGATAAAGCATCTTTGTATCTTTGTCGATACATGTCCCTGACCACAAGTATATACTTCTACTGCTCCACTAATATTAAAAAGATATTATTCCTTTTGTCATATTATCAAGAAATTTTAAATTTAAATTTGGAAATCATCAAATTATTTTCTGGAGAGAAAAAATTATTTTTTATGTCAAGAATATCAGTAATTAATGAAAGGGAAAATAAAGAAAAGAAAATCAGTAATTCTTTTGAAGTTGGAGTAAATGGCGTGCAGAGTGGATAGGCTAGACCTAGCCTACATACATCTCAACCGTTCAAATTTATCTGACATCAATTTTACGAAGATCAACGGCGACAATTTACTCTTGAGTACGACAATAGTGGATATATCACCAAATTAAACTACCCTCCGACTGTTACAATAAGAAAAGAAACCAAATGTCTATATAGTGGACAATGTACAAGCCCTAAAGCGGCAATTTTTCTCTCATTCAAATTTCAAAATAGAGAAAAAAAGAAATCAAATGTCTATAAAAACGATCAGACCTTCGTGAAGGTTCTAATCTATCATCACAATAACGCTTTAGTTCAGTTTCTTTTTAAGGCGTTAGCTATTTATATGGATGCCATATAATATATGAGAACAAAATCACAAAACAAAAGCCCTAAATCAGAGAAAAAAAAAATCAAAATGGCTCCAACGATCAAAACCATGGGTGAGTACAAGACTCAACAAGTCTACTTCGTCGACTTCTTCGGACAGAACCTGGACGTCACTCAAACCGAGACTCCCTCCATCATCAGACGCTGGATCTTTAACATCATCTACCGTCACCGTCGCTCGCGCTCTCCTCACCCTCTCGTCGTCGGAGTCGGCGTCCAGTGGACACCGTCGTGGCACTTCTCGCCGCCGGCGTACGACCGTGCAGCGGATACTCTCCAGATATGCGTGGGAACGTCAGTTCTCATCGTCCAGCTCTCTTACTGCAAGCGCGTCCCCAACATCCTTCGACGGTTCCTCACGAATCCAAACACGACTTTTGTCGGTTTCTGGAACAGCCAAGACGAGAGGAAGCTCAAGATGACGAGGCACCGGTTGGAGATCGGAGAGCTTCTTGATGTGAGGAAGTACCTCGCGAATCAAGAAGGTAGGAGTCTGAGCGGTCGTTCGTTTGAGAAGATTGTTGAGGAGTGTATGGGGCTTGAAGGGGTGAGGCTAGATCGGAAGATAAGCAAGAGTGATTGGAGCGTGGGGTACCTTAGCAATGAGCAGTTGATTCAGGCGTCGGTGGATGCTTACGTTTCTTTCAAGCTCGGTGTTGATGCTCGTTTATGGCAAGTTTGAAAGATATATCTTTCTTCTTTTGTTAGGATGTGGGAAACAAAGTTTGTATTCACTCGTTAATAATGACACTTTATTGTCTAATCTTTATATTGTTTTAGATTGTGACTAGGAACGAGTTGTTTTCACCTGTTAGAGAAGTTTATGGAACGAATATCCAAAAATGTTTTGAAGAAGTTTAAATGATTTTATGTGTTATATAATTGTTTTGGAGTAAGGTATAAGACGAAGTAGTAGGATAATGAAATTATGCAATAGGACACTGTCACAATAGTATTAGTATATTCGAACAGTTGGCTATGGAGACAAACATGATTTGCTACGGTCGCGTGTGTCCTATATAAGCCTAATGCAGGACGCCTGACGCCAGACAGATGCATACAGTGATCGTACAAGAGACGTGACGTGAGAGATGCCAAAGGATAAGTCCTACTACCCATATGCATGCATCTCAATTTCTCAACGGTCTAAAATTTCACTACACTCACTGGCTCGTCTCGTGTTACCAAGACTGAGGTGACTGTAACCGTTGACAATCTCATTGTAATAAAGTTGATTTCAATGTTTTCAACAAATCAAAATCTTCCCCTAGATTTCAAGAAACAATCTATTAATCAACAAGGACACTAAATATTTGGATTTGTATAATCTAAACATAAATACTCCCATATATTAGAGATATTATTAATGTTGCTGAATTTGAACTGGATTTTACCTCAAATCATATAATAATGACCAAAACTGGACTAAATTTAACCACCTTTTCAAACCTTATATATATATGGTAAAGGCTGAGTTGAGTTTTTTCAATTATATGTTCGATTTAAGAAGATCACCGATCGTTGATCAAAAAAAAAAAAGATCACCTATCCTAACAAATTAATCCATTAACAATCCTAGTTTGATAAATATACCAAAATTATTCTTCTTTTATCTTCTTAAAATTTTGAGATCTTTCATCAAATAGCATAATAAGGGCCTAATTTTATAATACATCCATATTAATTATTAAGCGTCCGATTATAACTGTATGAATGCATCCAAAGATCAACTGTGAAAAAAGTTTTCATGTACGTGTACATGATAAACATACACACTCGAGAACGATAACAAGAAAATATTCCGCTTCTATCTCTCTCTCGCAAGAACACTATCAATAACTGAGGATTTTAGCGTTGATTTAATTTCGTCCAATTTAAATGCTTCTGTTGAATCTCTAGCTAACCGGGATTGAATACGAAATATATTTTTTCCATGTAGTGTCGATATTAAAATCCTTGGGTAAACTGCTATCGATACATTTGGTTTAATATATGAAGTTAGTTGAGAAATTGTGTTTTCATTCGTGAGTATAAATATATGTGAAGGGCATAAGAGTAATTAACACTCGTAAAGTATTAGTACTTTTTATGGCTGAGGAGAAGAGAGGCGGAAGAGACACTGTGTTTGCAACTTGTACATCAGTTACAGGTTGTCTTCATGAATACTGATGTTCTTAACTCTTGTGTTATAGAGAATCAAAGCAAAACCAAGAACTTGGTTGAGTCTGGATGCAGATAATGTCTTCGACTGTGTCGGCACACTCTTCAAGCAGATGGTGGAGTGTACTGCGTTTGATTTAGAGATTTGAAGATGCTGTTTATTCATTGGATAAGTCGTTTCAAGATGGTATTGTTCCGTTTGATCAGCACTTGAAAAATGTGCGGGGTCTGTCGAGAGAACAGTTCTTCCCTGAGTCAATGGTCTGTGAAGTTAGAGCTGCAGAGTTGTCTGAAACTCTCCACTGACGCTTGATAATTGAATAACAAACCAAACTGTAATACTGATACAACATTGAAAAATCACTTCAAGATAGAAACAAAAACTTGAAAATCTCTGGGACCATATAACTCAAGTCAAACCACATCTTAAGTTTGGTTTTTGGTTTAGGTGGTAAGCTCCATGATGGCAGAGACGATATCTCCATCAGCAGCCTTGAGAGCCTTCACGGCTCTCGGCCTGGGCACACCTGCTTGTGTCATCACCAACTCAATGTCCTTTGGCTCAACACCTTCCTCGTCGACTTCCTCATCATCATCATCCTGCACCACTGCAGCAGCGCTGGACGACGACGATTCGCCCTTGATCACGTTGCTGAGATCCGGAGCCTTGAACTGCTCCGCAGCTTGCGACTGCATCTGAGAGCTCAGGTCTTCGATCTTGGCCTCTCCAAAGATTACGTATGTGTCTGATGCTGGGCTCTTGAAGACATCAGGTTTTGATATGACGAACATGATCTGCGATTAAGAGAGCAATGTCCATCATCACTACATGTACTATTAACATAATAAGGGGAATAAAGATTTGAGTATGAAAAAGAAAAAGAAATGACTGACGTTCTTGCTCTTTTTGACGGTGACACGGCTGACACCGGTGATGGGTTTCATACCGAGCTTGAGCATGGCTTTGCGACTCTTCTTCTCACTTCTGCTTTGTTTTGACTTTCCTCCTCCCTCTCCATCTTGCCCTGTTTCACCAATCACATCTCAGAAATCTAGAACGAATACATGTAGCTCCACAAACAAGAAGCAAACCACTAGTCTCGCGATTCGCACAGTACAGTTATATTCATTTCATCCTATTTTACCAATTATAAATCCATAGATTCTGAGCATCAACCAATCTGCCCAAAATGTTAACTAACAACATAGTACTAGGTGCTGTACAACATTCATGTAGTATTTTGTTGATGTAAATGAACAAATGACTTACCCTCGGCATCATCATCATCATCTTTATCATCGTTGTCATCATCCTCATCGTCCTCAACTTCGGGCTTATCAAGCTATACACAACAGTCCAATAACCAAACTAATCAGACATAGGCAATGCTAATCTATAATTAAAAAGGGATTTTAACGAAGTTTGAACAAATGGAATTCAGATCTAATGCTGCATAGCTCTAAGATTTACATATACGAAGCAAAACACCAAGATCCGCCAAAACACAATCTGAACTCACTCTAGTTGTAGGAAGAGAGAGTACGTAAAAAGATAAAAAAATTTACATCAATCTTCTGTTCTTCCAATTTGGCGGCGAGGATCTCTTTCTCTTCGGTAGTCATGATGATTGCTATGTGTCAATTGAAGAAGAGAGAGAAAAAAAGATTCGTGAAACTGTGCTGAAACCTTAAAACCCTAGAAGAAAGAGACCTAACTTGAATTATTATTACTGACAAAAATCAAAAGGCCCAGAGAGTTATATCAATTGGGTAATGTAAACCTTATCCATTGGGCTTAACTGTTGAAAGTCGTTAAGTTAAAAAAAAAAAACTCCGTCTGTCCAAAAAATAAAAGTTCGTTACATTCTGTTATGCTCTTCATATTACAATGACTAAACCAACCAAGACTTCAATTTATATTGTAAACCATGATTAAACTGGTACGACCACTGTGTAAAACCTCTGAGAGAAACCTAGCTTAAATCTTATTTCGAAATCTCAACTCGATCGATCGCACGATGTCTAACCTTCGAAGAGCTCTCCTCGTGGCAGGTAAGACGAGGATCAACCTCCAGAACTGCCACTTCATCATCGGAATCAACTACAACGGCCTCACCGTGAAGCAGCAACACGAAGCTCCTCGTCGCCAAGAACGCTCTAGTCTTCAAAGCGCTGGAAGGAACCAAATGGGAGTCTCAGAAGCCGTGTATGAAAGGTATGAACGCTTGGATCTTCGTCCAGACCGAAGACATCCCCGCAGCTTTGAAGACGTTCGTTAATTTCCAGAAGGAGAAGAAGTTATTTGATAGTAATAACTTGGGAGGTGCTGTGTTTGAGGAGAAACTGTATGGTCCTCGGGATTATAAGGTTATCGAGACGATGCCGCCGTCGTCTCATTCTGATGTGCCGTTTGGTACTTTGTATTGGGCTGCGTTAGATTATGTCAACACGTTGCAGGCACAATCTGCGTCTGACAATGAGAGAGTGCTGCAGCGTAATGGTAATGATTCGGACTAACAATGAGCTGTAAAAAAAAAAAAATCCTCTTTTTGTGTTTTGTTCTTCCGGAATTAAAAATAGGTTATTTATTGTGAAAAATAATATTCGAAATTTCAGTTTCAGAACCAGTGGTTTCTTGTTTTGTTACAACTGGATTGATGAGATTTCTTACGGTTACTTCACTTCCATGGCCTTGTCTGCAAGTTCTTAAGGTTGATACTTAAATGTCGACAGTCTTATAATTCAAAGGTTGTTTTACTACTACTTGTGAATAGTGACTTTGTTTAGATGAGGAATCAGATACTGAAGTAAGCCTTGCATCATTCTTTGCTTTGTTGAATCATACGGGGAAACACAGTACGCCAACGTTCATGATATCACTAGATGGTAGCTAAGCCTTTTATATGGTTATTGATTAGGCGGGAAGTCTATGTTGATTTTTTGAGTGCATATACCGATTCTTTTTTTAAAAAAGTCCAAAAAATTATTGATTTGTCGACTAGGCAAATGTCTGAGCGCAGTCTATGCCAATTTTTAGAACACTAGTATTATTTCAGTAAGCTATATAGTAGTGGCTGTGTGTGGTTTTAACATGATTTGGACAACTTATAGTGAACGTAAGCAGCTCCAAATATTGGTTAAAATTCAGCATCAGGCACTAGAGATGATGTATGGCTGGAAGAGCCTTATAACTGTGCAGCTCCAGTGATCCGATCAAGACCGCAAATGAGTCTCACTTATAAACACACCAGTGCTGATGCGCCTCTGTTTCTGAATAATACAATGGTTAACTGAATTTTTGGAATATAATGAAATGACCAATGTTTACAAAGCTGTGACAATTGTGTTTGCCTGCTGATGATGTTTCAGGGTAGTCTAGTTCCCTTCACCAAATATATTTATATGATCATTAGTTCTCAATGAATTTTAGATTGCGAAGATAGGATCGACTTCCTGAGTTTGAGTAATCTGAATGATGCCACGAGTTTGAACCGCTCCTGCGAGCACTCTTAATCGTCTTCCTCATTGCCTCTTCGACTTCACCACATAATAAGTCATGGTTCCAAGAACACAAGCCATTATCACACCGCCAACAACTGTCACTAGCTCTGCCGCCCATTCCTTCTTCCGCCCAACCACTATGTACAACGATGCAAGAAACGCTACCGATGTACACATCGATGCCAACCACATCAGTTTGTTGATCATAGGCCGAGCATCATTGAGGATCTTCTTTACTAGACAGATAATAACTTTTGGATTTGTAAAACAATACTACTCCCTCTGTTTTAAAATAATCCATTTTTTGGAAAAATATTTTGTTTCAAAAAAATCAATATTTTACATTTTCCATGCATATAATAATGATAAATAACAAATTTCAAGAAAATTAATTATGTTTATTGAACTTTGATTTGCTACTACTTGTGAAAATTTGTTAAACACAAAAAGCAATATATATTTAAATTTTTTTATTAATATGTGTGATTTTTCTAGAATATGTATCTTAATGAAATGGAAGGTGTATTAGTAAAAAGGATCAACAGTGGCTATAGGCTGAGTATCTGCTTGGAGTGCTTTTGCTGCTATCTAGTGTTACAAACATCACAAGTTTTCTTTTTTAAAATAATAAATCTAATTATTAGTTTCTCGTATTACACATTTTATTGTGATTAATCTTCTTTGTCAGAATAGTTGTTTCTTCTAAGTCTTTTTCTCTTTTTTTTTGGTAAATTATTGTAATATAAAACTTGTGAAGTACTATAAAATTAAACAAGGCGGAATTGATAAATACATGATTTTATCATATATTTTGTTCTACTATATAGATAATAACTTTTGGATTTTTAAGACAATACTACTCGTAAAAGGATTATAATTAGAAATTTTGTCAAATGCCACTACAAAAAGGCTGACATGCTGAAATTTCTAAACAAATGAAAGACTGTTGTCTAAACACAAAAGAAATTTCTTAAGGTCAATTTTGATTTTAGTTGCTTATGTAGAAATAATTTTTTTCATTTATAAAGGATTATCTACGATAGATAATAGTTTCCTAAAAAATAATTTCCTAATTTCAAATAGTCAAGTGTTTTAACTAAATTGTCTATTATCTATCATAGATTTTTTTTTAGAAAAAAACAAATATTTTTTTTCAAAATTAATATTTTGATGTGTTGTATTTTATTTCTTTGAAAATAATAGATTTTTAATAATATTTTCAGTATTTTAACAATATATATTAAAGTTCTTAGTTATAGTTAGAAGGCATTATTTTGTTACTCTTTAGACGCTATATTAGTTTGAACCAATTACTGGTGGAGTGGAAGAAATAAGTGGTATAACTTCTCCTTTGCAATCTAAAACAAATAATAAACATAAGTAAGACATGAATACACACCAAACACACATAAAAGTTATGTCCTTACCAAAAATAATTCTTGAAAAACAATACAGAATTCTGAGTATCTTATCAAAAATACTTCTTGAAAAAACAATACAGATTTTCGAGTATTTTGGAGGTCTCTTTACCAAGTTCTTGAAGCACAAAAAGACACTGTACCCAAGCTTGAAGAGGCTTGCCAAGGTTTTGATTTATATCTTGTACGGTGCTAAAGATCCCTGTATCTGGAGGTGGATTCCGCTTACATCATTTTTTTTTTCCTAACAGCATTGTCAGCGGACTGTTTGCAGACACAAGATCCTTTGGGTTTTGATAGTTTTATAGCTTTGAAGCTTACTCACCCTATCTGGATTGAGCAGACGCTTAGTTGTATTTGCATGAACTGCACGTATTTTGGGCAAAACGTCTTCATGGTTTTGTGTTCAGTGAGAAAACGAGGGAGTCACATCAAATTGATATGCTTTTGTGGAATGTTTTCAATATTCTAAAACTATTTGGACATAATCTTTACATTTCTCTAAATAATATATAAAAGTTTCCATAATTATCTGAGCATAGTTTTATAAGATTTATACTTTTTCTATAAACTCAAATATCTATATTTCTTCACAATAATTTTTTTCACACATCCCATTACACTTATAAAAATTTATTCACACTTATTCAACTTTATTCAATGATTTTTGTAATAGAATTCAAAACTTCAGTTTGAGACCAGTGATTTTTTGGTTTGTTACAATTGGATTGAGATTTCTTACAGTGGCTTTGTGTACAAGTTCTTAAGGTTTATACTTAATGTTGACAATCTTATGCACTGGTTGTTTTGCTGCTACTTGCGAGTAGTGACTTGTTTGTTTAGATGAGCATTGCCTTCTTAACCAAGCCTTACATCATTCTTTGTCTTGTTTTGGTCTCTGCGACTTTCTTTCTCAGCGTCTTCTTTTGTCTCTGAATGTAAGTTATAGTAATGGCTGTGTGTGGTGCCACCTTTATTTCGACAACAAATAGTGCATAAGCAAGCTCAATATCTTGGTTCAAATTCAGCATCAGGCACTAGAAATGATTTATGTATGGTTGGAAGAGACTTAGAAATGTGTAGCAAAAGTTGATATGATCAATAATACAAATGTCTGCAAGTAGTTTCACTTACAAACACACTAATGCTGATGCTCCTCTGTTTCTGAATAATACAATGGTTAACTTAATTTTTGGAATATAATGAGTTGACCAGTGTTTACAAACCTGTGACTACTGTGTTTGCCTATTGATGATGTTCAGGCTTTATCCACAAGATCATCTAGTCTAGCTCTCTTCACCAAATATATTTACATGATTAATCATCTCTCAATGGACATTATTAGATTGCGAAAATTGGATCAACTTCCGAGTTAGAGTAATCCGAATGATGCCACGAGTTGGAACCGCTCCTACGAGCACTCTTAATCCTCTTCCTCATTGACCTCACCCTCTTCGACTTCACCACGTAATAAGTCATCGTCCCAAGAACACCAGCCATGATCACACCCCCAACAACCGTCACAAGCTCCGCCGCCCACTCGTTCTTCCTCCCAACCACTATGTACGACGACGCAAGAAACGCCACCGATGTACACATCGACGCCAACCACATCAGCTTGTTGATCACTTCCACTACCCTCTTCTCGGCCTTTGTCTCTCCTCTCACCAACGTGATCTGGACCACCACGACGGCCAGAGAAGTGAACAACGCGATCGCGTTGAAGACGAAGAAGATCTTGAACGATGCTCTGCCTACAACCACCGCTGATCCGTCGTTGTTGTCTCCTCCAGGCACTGTGAAAATAGCCGCGAAAGCCACGGTTGCGAAGAGGACAGCCACGACGGTTACTGAGTTGGTTGCGTTGTTGATCCCTTCTCTGTGGAGTTTCCTGAGCTCTTTCGAAATGTTGTGAACGTTCTTGTTGGTTCTTTTGGTCTGTTCCAGCTGGATATGAACGTCGTTCTTGATTTGTGTGACGGTGCTTCTCAGCTCGTCCCTTGGCTGGTTCAGCTCGTTTGCCCTGAGAGCTCCACAACGGGCAAGAGACTCTTTTATGTATGAAGATTCTTCTGAGAGTGGAAGACCCTCTGCAATGTCGAGTGCTGTCTTGCGTTCCCGAGTCAAAGTATTGGGGTTGGTATCTGGCAGTGACAGTAACAGTTCCACAATCTGCAAGAACATGATGCCAATATGCTAAATCAAAGATATTGGATTAGAACCCTTCAATAACCATGGTCTAAAATATTTGATTCTTTATTTAACTTTTCTCTTTTATTATATTAAAAAAATCTCAAGTTTTGTATATTTTATGGAAACCTTTTACTAAGTTATATTTTTGTAACTGATTAAAAGTTTCTCTACTAAGTTTTAATAGAGTTCGAATTTTGTGATTACTGTTAAATTTAAAGATAAGGTTAAAATTATGGGTTCTCAAATCTGTTGATTTAATTTGATTATGTATTCACTTGTCCTAATACCCAACAATCCTTACCCATTAAAACCATCTTAATCGAAAAATTTCTCTGCATTTTCAGGGGAGTTCATCTTCTGTTCACCCCAATTTTCTTTGGTACTTACCCCTTTCATATGATGGCGTAAAAATAGTGATCATCTTATTTAGGATGACCTGAAAACACAAAGAAATTATATGTTTTCTGGAAAACATTGTAACAGAGCTTACATAATTAATTCATAAATCACTATCGAGAATTTTGCAATGAGATCCTAGCTAGAATCATAAAAATGAGATTAATGTTCTGAAGAAAAAATGAGAGTTATATATTGTTTTTTTTTCTATATCGTTCTCTCACTTTTTATTTGTTCTTATAAATCTACTTGATTTTCAAACAAAATAATTTATTTGAGTTGCAAAGAAAGAAATATACAATTTTGTTTGAAAAGATTCATGTGCAATTAGATTTTATATTTGATAAACTAAAAGCTATGCTAAACATAAAATACTTGATAGGACAATCCATGATTAAAATTAGGAGAACGAATATTCTGATGAAACATTGATTTCATTTTATATAGATAGAATAGTATAACAAAACATCATTTTATAATACATCATATAATATAAAAATGTTTAATCAAGATAACTCATTCACGTCATCATGAGAAGATGAAGGACTTTCAACTTCAGCAGAACATCTATTCCAAACCTTATTGATTTTGAAAGAAACTTTAGAAGCAAAACGTTTGAGTTGATATAATCAAAACATAAACTTTCTAACCTCCATGTAACATTCTTTTCCCGCTTTTACTACCTTCAGATAACATTCTCGGGAAAAAGGTTTATTTGTAAGAATCTCTTTAAGAACATCTACATTACATTTCACAGTACTGATGTTAGGAGTTTTGAGGCTCCTAAGTCAAATGATAGTATAGTGGAAGTAAGTTTGTCGAACCAGTTCTGAGGGACTCAAAGCAGTGAGAATGCAAGTATTTGCCTAATCTAAGTGCAATCAGTGATTTGAAGATTTCTAAACTAATGATTAAAGCTAAAGCAAAACAATAAAAATGATACTTTTAAGCTATTGGAAATGAGAACTCATGGGTATAGGGATTTAGACCTTGGGTGATCAGGTTTCGAACTAAGGATGACAAATGAATCAATCAAACTACTAACCTTAAGCCTAGACACAATTCTAAGCAAGCTCTATGTCTAAATGAATGCTCATTTGCTAACATGTCTCAAACATCAAATGTCTTTGGTTGAATAACATGCAAGCAATCATTACTAACAAGTCTATTAGCTATCTTAGCATCTTTAACAACAAATCTCTTTGGCAAAGTACACTAAAAGCCTAGGAGAGTTGACTCAGGCATTTCATCAAACACCTTTTGGGTGGGAAATGCCTAGAGATCACCCTTTTGAGTGGCCTACTCAAATGATGCATTATGAATACTCTACTAGCAAGGAACAAGAATGATCTACACTAAAACATCCTAGAACTAGCCTAATCACCCTTAATCTCCCTAACCCATGAATTCAAAAGGTGATTACTCACTAATCCCCATGATTCCTCTTGAACCCATGATGGATTTCAGATGAATCATATAGAGAAATAGAAGAGAAATCACAAGAACAATCACAAATCAAGCCAAAAAGAAATCTTTTTCTTAAGAGAGTTTGTGTTCTTCAATAGATCAAAGATAATCTGCCAAAAGGTGGCTACAACATACTTAAACATTAGGTTTTTCAGAGTAAAAACGTGCATAAGAAATTGCAAAAAGGTCCTTGAAAAATCATAAAATCGTGTAGCAAAAGGGGCTGGAGCGACCTTGGGGGGTCGCTCTGAGAGGTCGCTCCAGACTCCATTTTTGTGTCTCCGGGCGATGAAAATGCGAGCTACTTAGGTGGGTCGCTCTGGTTGGTTGCTCTGGTTGGGAGCTACCTTAGGGGGTCGCTCCAGAAGGTCACTCTGCGGTTCTCGACCAGGATGGATATGCCTCTAGTAAATTGATCATAACTCCTTCATTACATCTCCAAATGACTTGAAACCACTTCCATTAGAAAGCTAACTCAATTTCCTGTGTCTCCACAAAATCTTAGCAACAGAAGATTTCTCTAAGGCCTCCATCCATGCTCATCTTTCACCCCCTTTTTGATCACTTTGCTTCCAAATGTCTCTAAGAACTCCATGTGGTGTTCCAATACCTGATAGAGACATATGTATGCCAAATGCAACCTAAACATGTCTAAATCCTAATCTATATGATGCAAATGCTTATGAATGAATGGTTAAAACAATGCAAATATGCAAGACATCAACTCCCCCACACTAGTCCTTTACTTGTCCACAAGTAAACTTTCAAGAACCAAGGAGAAGAGGTTTGAAGGTGGGGACTCATAACCAAAAGAAACTCTTCTTAGTTCTCAACCTAACAACCTTGCATAATCATACCAAATAGCAAGAGCAAAGATTTCATCCATCTCTAACTTCTCTAAGCCTATCCCAGCTCCTTTGATCTCTACACTCATTAATCATGCATCCACAAACCACAAATCCACATCTCTCTAACATTTATGAAGCAAACTCAATAGACATCTCACAAATGGTCAACTGGTCCAAGTCATTTGGTTTGGTAAGACAAAGGCTTTAATGCAAGTGAAATCAGAGGTGGTTTTACTCTCAAAACACAGTAGCTTTGACATTACACATAATATATCTAAGAAAGGGATCAACTCATGCATACAATGCTCAATCTCCATTGTTCTACCCTTTCCCAAACATACAAGATATTTAATTATTCCTCAATGTCAAACCCAACTCACATCTCTCACCAAAAGATCCCAAGAACATTCTTCACATCAGACTCTTTCTTTTTGAAATCAATAAGGGATTTTTCACAATTTTAAAACAAATCATAGCTCCTAACAACTTTGCTAGCCCCCTTTTTCATTCTTTTTTTTTTTTTTTTTTTTTTTTTTTTTTTTATATTTGGGGGCCAAGACTTTTCACAATAAGAGCTAGATACTTCTCCACTTATCCCATAAAGACTAATCATTTAAGCACAAAGAGTCAAACCTTTCATATTCCCAAATCACAATCACAACACTCACCCCCTTCCTATAGCTAGACAATAGAGTGACTAATCTAGCAAGAATGGAGACTAAGCATTGTCGTTCCCAATACTCTCAACATTATGCACATGTAAAGCTTTCCAAAGAGGCCTCACTCAACAAATAATGATGGTTTAAAAAGGAGGTATGGGTTTTGGGAGTGGAGTACCACTTGAGTTTGTCAAAAAGATTGGTAAAACAGATGGGACAACTCAAGTGTGTATATCCATGACTTAGTACACAAGGGACCATATGCAAGAGACATTAAAACAGGAGCTTGCTTCAAAGAGAGAGTATCAACAGTCAAATGAGTTTCAAGAGGAGCATTCAAGGCGCGAAGTTTACAAGCTTTCTAAAGGGTGCTCAAGCTACTTGTCATGATTACAAAGGTCAACAAATTCAGTACTTAGCATGAGCTCTTTACAAGGTTGAAATCCCCCTAATGCATGAATGCAACCTATATGCTTCTAGACTCAATCCTAAAAATGCAAATGATGCAACTAAATGATTCTTTTTGTGTTTTTCAAATTTTTTTTTTTTCTATGCAAATAAGAATGTAATATGCAATGCATGAGACTCAAAATCATGAAAACAAACATGATCAAATACTTGGTACCTCCCCCACACTTAAATCACACAGTCTCTGTGTGAGTGAGGTACCCAATGGAAATGTGAAATACAAAGAAAAGTGGGATTGTGTGTTACCTTCCGTGGAGCGAGGTATGGGGGTCGCTGCGGCAGGTCGCTCCCAGCTGGAGCGACCTCGTGACGTCGCTGCGAGACCTCGCCCTGACTGCGGTTTCTGTGTTTCCACTCGCGTGTGACGCGAGCGACCTCGGCATCTCGCTTGAGCGACGTCGCTCCCAGCTGGAGCGACCTAAAGGTGTCGCTGCGATGAGATCGCTTTGGTGTCCGACTTTATGCTCAATACCTGCACACAACTTCACTTTCCATTGTTTTATGCAATAAAATGATAATGCAAATACTAATGCAATATATACAAGGATACTCATGGGACTTCCTCCCAAGTGAGCTTGTTTTAAGTCTCTAGCTTGACTTTGCCTCCTTTGGATCAGGCTGGAATAGGTGCAGAGAGTGGAGTTGACACTCCATCTTCCTCAGGTGGTAGCTCATCAAAGTTATCATCAGCAGGAGGAGGATTCATCTCTTCAATGGTGAAGGCTTGTCCAAATACAGTGGGGTCCTCATCTTCTCCTTGATGTCAAAGTGGAGGATGTTCTCCTTGCCCAAATGGAGGTCAATCTTCCCTTCTTTCACATTCACAATAGCTCCTGCTGTAGCTAAGAATGGCCTTCCAAGAATCAATGGGTCTTGAGCCTCCTCACCCATTTCAAGCACCACAAAATCTGTAGGTATCTCATACCTTCCAATCTTCACAGGAAGGTTCTCTAGGATGCCCACAGGGTACTTCACTGAACGATCAGCCAACACCAGAGAGAGTCTACACTTCTTGTATTGAGTGAAGCCAAGCTTCTTTGCCACAGACAAAGGCATCAAGCTGACACTAGCTCCCAAATCGCAGAGACATTTCTCAAATACCATAGGTTCAAGAGCACAAGGGAGTGTGAAGCATCCTGGATCCTCTAGCTTCTCTGGAGCATCTAGCCTCTGAATGATGGCATTGCACTCATGACTCAGAACCATCATGCCCTCCATCTCCTTCTTCTTAGCAGCTACAACATCTTTCAGGAGTTTGCTGTATTGAGGAATCAGCATGAAAGCATCAATGATGGGCATTGTAACCTGAGCTTCACTCATCTGCTTCTCAAACAAAGCCTTGTACTTCTGTAGCAGCTGCTTCTTGAATCTACCAGGGAATGGAAGCTTTGGTTCATAGGGAGGGGGGCAGGAGAGCTCTCACTTGCTGGAGCAGCAGATTCACCATCTTTTGTTGTTTTCTTCTCTTCTCCAACCTTTCCTTTACCCTTGGCTTTCACAATCTTCTCCAAGATCTCAGCATCTGTCTTCTCATCAACAATGACCACTTCATCATCTAGGTTAATGGCCACCTCCTCACCTTGTTTCTCAGCATCCTTGGTGAGGGTTACAGGAGTCAACTGCTTACCACTCCTAAGTGTGACAGCTTTTGCTTCCTTGGGGTTTTGATCTGACTTGCCAGGTAGAGATCCTTGCTGGCGGTTCTGGTGGGAGCTCATGGAAGCAAACTGATTCTCCAAATTCTTGACAGAAGAAGCAAGGTGGGAGAATTTGTTGTTGAGCTCATTGTAGCTCCCATCAATCTTGGAGTGAAGGTTCTTCAGCTCATAGCCCACATGCTTCTCACTTCTAGTCTGAGACTCCAAGATCTGTTTCAGTAAGGCATCAGTGCTGCTCTGTTGAGGGGCAGAGGAGCTAGGAGAGGAGTTTTGCTGAGGCTGATAGTTGCTCTGCTGGTTGTTTCGAGGCTGATAACCACTCTGCTGGTTGTTTGAATAGGGCTTCTGTTGGTAGTTGTTGTACTGAAAGTTGGGTTCCTTCTTGTACCAGCTACCATTACTGTTGATGAAACACAATTCTTCTTGCCCTTCCAAACCATCAACCTCATTGACAGGAGGAGGTATCTCCTGGCTTGGGTTGCCAACAAAGTTCACCTGCGCTTGTGTGGCCTTATCAGCAATGAGTTTGTCAATCTTCTCCTGAAGAGCCTTTATCTCATTCCTTGTTTGATTGTCATCACCTCTGCTGCTTCTGTCATGGTCTCCACTGTAGACTGCATCACTCTTAACCATGTTGTCAACCAGAGCCTCTGCCTCTTCCTCAGTTCTCCCCAAAAAGAACCCATTGCTAGCTGTATCCAGTCTGGCTCTGTACTTAGGAAGAGCACCTCTGTAGAATGTGCTCAGCAAGCTCTCCTTAGAGAATCCATGGTGTGGGCACTGAGCTTGGTAACCATTGAATCTCTCCCAAGCTTCACTGAATCCTTCCAAGTTCTTCTGTTGGAAGCTGGAGATCTCATTCCTCAACTTAGCAGTTCTTGAGGTGGAGAAGAACTTCTCCAAGAATGCCCTCTTGCAGTCTTCCCAAGTGGTGATAGAGTCACTTGGTAGAGACTTCTCCCATTGACGTGCCTTATCCCCCAAAGAGAAAGGGAATAGCTTGAGCTTTAAGACATCCTCTGATACACCATTAGTCTTTGACATACCACAGTAGCTGTCAAACTTATCCAAGTGATCAAATGGGTCCTCCACAGCCAGACCATGATACTTGTTGTTCTCTATGCAGTTTAGCAGTCCTGACTTGATCTCAAAGTTGTTAGCAGCCACAGCTGGTGCTCGAATTCCAAGTCTAGGACCATGGATGTTGGGGCGGTCATAAGTGCCAATGGGGCGAGCTGGTCGCTGTTGAGGTCCATTGGGGTTCTGAGGATTTTGTTGTTCTTCCATTGCAGCTTCCAGTGGCTGCAGTTGAGCCTGTTGCTCTTCTTGTCTTCTCTTTCTAGTACACTCTCTCTCTAAAGCTCTGATGTCTGTGGCTCTTGGAACAAGGTTTGATGTACCCTTGCTCCTCAAGTTCATACACCTGAAAATCACAAAGAGTGAAGAAGAGAATCAGTAACTTACAAAAATAAAAATGACTTAGTCTCAAGCAAATGACTAAATCTCAATGTTCAAATCAAACTCAGAATTTGGCAACGGCGCCAATTTGATGTTAGGAGTTTTGAGGCTCCTAAGTCAAATGATAGTATAGTGGAAGTAAGTTTGTCGAACCAGTTCTGAGGGACTCAAAGCAGTGAGAATGCAAGTATTTGCCTAATCTAAGTGCAATCAGTGATTTGAAGATTTCTAAACTAATGATTAAAGCTAAAGCAAAGCAATAAAAATGATACTTTTAAGCTATTGGAAAGGAGAACTCATGGGTATAGGGATTTAGACCTTGGGTGATCAGGTTTCGAACTAAGGATGACAAATGAATCAATCAAACTACTAACCTTAAGCCTAGACACAATTCTAAGCAAGCTCTATGTCTAGATGAATGCTCATTTGCTAACATGTCTCAAACATCAAATGTCTTTGGTTGAATAACATGCAAGCAATCATTACTAACAAGTCTATTAGCTATCTTAGCATCTTTAACAACAAATCTCTTTGGCAAAGTACACTAAAAGCCTAGGAGAGTTGACTCAGGCATTTCATCAAACACCTTTTGGGTGGGAAATGCCTAGAGATCACCCTTTGAGTGGCCTACTCAAATGATGCATTATGAATACTCTACTAGCAAGGAACAAGAATGATCTACACTAAAACATCCTAGAACTAGCCTAATCACCCTTAATCTCCCTAACCCATGAATTCAAAAGGTGATTACTCACTAATCCCCATGATTCCTCTTGAACCCATGATGGATTTCAGATGAATCATATAGAGAAATAGAAGAGAAATCACAAGAACAATCACAAATCAAGCCAAAAAGAAATCTTTTTCTTAAGAGAGTTTGTGTTCTTCAATAGATCAAAGATAATCTGCCAAAAGGTGGCTACAACATACTTAAACATTAGGTTTTTCAGAGTAAAAACGTGCATAAGAAATTGCAAAAAGGTCCTTGAAAAATCATAAAATCGTGTAGCAAAAGGGGCTGGAGCGACCTTGGGGGGTCGCTCTGAGAGGTCGCTCCAGACTCCATTTTTGTGTCTCCGGGCGATGAAAATGCGAGCTACTTAGGTGGGTCGCTCTGGTTGGTCGCTCTGGTTGGGAGCTACCTTAGGGGGTCGCTCCAGAAGGTCACTCTGCGGTTCTCGACCAGGATGGATATGCCTCTAGTAAATTGATCATAACTCCTTCATTACATCTCCAAATGACTTGAAACCACTTCCATTAGAAAGCTAACTCAATTTCCTGTGTCTCCACAAAATCTTAGAAACAGAAGATTTCTCTAAGGCCTCCATCCATGCTCATCTTTCACCCCCTTTTTGATCACTTTGCTTCCAAATGTCTCTAAGAACTCCATGTGGTGTTCCAATACCTGATAGAGACATATGTATGCCAAATGCAACCTAAACATGTCTAAATCCTAATCTATATAATGCAAATGCTTATGAATGAATGGTTAAAACAATGCAAATATGCAAGACATCAAGTACCATTGGGCCCCATATTTTTCCCGCAAGATTCGAGATATGCTTGGTATTTTGGTGGGAGGTTCTCTAGCATATAAGTGTTGTAGTCTTGCGAAGCCGGTGATATTGCATCTAATGTATCAAACTCGTGGCCGGGATGGACCAACTGTTCATCATCAACATCTTTCTGTCCCAAACTTGGATACACAGATGATACCAAAGTGGTAATAATGAAAAATGCCATGAAAATTGTCTTAGTCTCCATTATGTATGATTAACTTTTAACTTCTGCTTTGGATATTTTTTTTCCTATTACCATGATTTATAAGTGTATCTATATATAGCAATCAAGTGATTTTGAATGTTATTGATTTGTATTAATTAATAAAATAACATTTTTAGTTGTTTTGCAATGACATAATTTCTTTATTAATTTAGTTAGCTCTAAGAGTAACATTTTCAAATTGATATATATGTTTTGGCATCGATTGTAAATTAAATACTCACTATGTTTCATGTATTTTTGCATACAAATTAAGAAAATTAGTAATTTTGGTTTTAAACTTACTAAATATAATTTCTTATTTGAATTTATCAACTAATGAACTAAAAAGAACAAATTGAAAGTTAGTTTAAATATGTATGAAAAATGTATTAAAATATTTATAATAAAAACATTTTTAAAAAAATACATTTAATATCAAATGTATGGAGTAATATTTCACTTAAGTAAAAAAAATGGTAACTCATGGAAACTTTTGATATATGTTTCTTGAAATAATTACATAGTCTAGATATAGTGATGATCATATCGACTTTGCAAAACCAAATAAAATTTGTAGACGAAGTATATATATTTTTGAAAAGAATTGTAAAGAGCTTTGTATACTCTTGTCTGATAGATCTTTATGATTAAGTACTACATAAATCTTTAACAAGCAAGCAAGCAAGAAGAAGAAGAAGAAGAAGAAGAAAGAACATGAACAAGGATGACTGTGGATATATAATTTGAAAGCCGTTTGAGATAAATACCAAGAACATAGACAATCATGAAATATTTTCTCTTGATTATTCTTCTGAATTTATGTTTATATGAGTTCTTACTCGTTATATTTGAATAAAATCTTCTAAATTTTTGAACACAGTGTTATTTTTTCATATAGAGTATTAGGCCATTAAGCATAAGCATATTGTCCCTTTGATCAAGTAATTGTCCCTCTGATCAGTCTTCTCATGAGAATCTATATTTTGATCCTATGAACACAATGATTTGATTTCATTCTATATTGGGATTATTAGAAAAGAAGAGATGATATATACCTTGAAAAAACAAATAAGTTATATGTTTTGTGAAAACAGTGAAAAGAGCTTTAGATAATTAATTCACAAATCGTTATAAGGAATTTTCATATTAAGTCATAGCTAGGATCATAAAAATGAGATTAACATTTTTGTTTCACGAAAAATGAAAGTTACATATTTTTTCCTATATCATTCTCTCACTTTTTATTTATTTTCATAAATTTATTTTATTTTCAAACACCATCATATATTCGAGTTACAAAGAAATAAATATACAATTCTGTTTAACAAAAATCATGTGCAATTATGTTTTATATTTGATAAACTACAAAACAATGCTAAACAAACACTAGTTAGAACAACCCAATATATGCATTAGAGTGTTTTATACAACATTAGAATAAGGAACCCGAATAAGCTGATGAAAAATTGATCTTGTTTATATAGTTAGAATAGATAATAAACCATTATTTCATAATACGTCATATAATATAACAAAAGATTCAATCAAAGAAACTAAATCGTGCCATCAACAGATGATGAAGGACTTTCAATTTCAGCAGAACATCTGTTCCAAATCTCATTAATTTTGAAAGAAACTTGAGAAGCAAAACGTTTGAGTTGATAAAATCGAAACATCAACTTATTAATCTCCATGTGGCATTTTTTTCCAGCTCTTACTACCTCCAGACAACACTCTCTTGAAACATGTTCATTCGTAAGAATTTCTTTAAGAACATTATCACCACATTTCTCAATACCAATGTACCCCATCTTACCCATGCATGTTTCTATATATGCTTTGTATTTTGGTGGGAGGTTCTCTAGAATATAATTATTGTAATTTTCCGAAGCCGGCGATATCGCATCCAATCTATCAAACTCGCGAGCAGGATTGACCAGTGGTTCATCTTCAACATCTTCTTGACCCAAATTTGGATACGCATATGACACTAAAGTGGTGATTATGAAAAATGCCTTGAAAATTGTCTTAGACTCCATTCTGTATGATTACTTTTTAACTTCTTCTTTGAATTGTTTTGCTTTTTCATGTTACCATGATTTATAAGTGTATATATTTATAGTAATCAAGTGGTTTTGAATGTTATTGTTTTGTATTAATTAATAAAATAACATTTTTAGTTGTTTTGCAACAACATAATTTCTTTATTAATTTAGTTAACTCTATGAGTAACATTTTCAAATTGATTTTTATGTTTCAGGCATTGAATATTCACTATGTTTCATGTATTTTTGCATACAAATTAAGAAAATTAGTAATTTTGGTTTTAAACTTGCTAAATATTTTTTTTTTGAATTTATCAACCAATGGACTAAAAAGAACAAATTTAAAGTTAGTTTAAATATGTATGAAAAATGTATAAAGACATTTATATAAAAGCGTTTTTTAAATATTACATTTAATATCAAGCGGTGGGAGTAATATTTCACTTAAGTAAAAAAATGGTAACTAATGGAAACTTGAATATATGTTTCTAAATTATTGAACACAATGTTCTTTTCATAATATATTTTTCTTAATAACATAAGCTATTATCATTTTTTCTAATATATTGTTATTCATATTTCCAAACAACATTATATTCATTTTATACTATTATTCATGTTTCCAAACAATTTTCAAAGATACTTGAGTTTTAATAATATAGATACACATTAACCAATATTCTAGGAGGTAACTAGGCGCTTAATAGAGGACTAGCGACTATACAAATTATTCGGAACCTATACGAGGCCTAGACGTTAACAAATTGTTGATTTATTTTATATATATTATATATTTATATGACATATTTTAGTATTTAAGTTTAATTATAAAATAATTGTGATAAATTATCAAAATAAATGTGCAAACCAAAAGAAATTAGACAAAAATTTAGATTTGTAATAACATTATTGCTTATTTTAACATATTTTGACTAGTTTATATCGATTTAAATCGATTTAACCAATTTATAACAATTTAAGCCTATTTGAGTCATATAAATGAGCATAAAATTGAATTGGAATCAAATACTATGCAAGAGTTAGGTTGTATAGGTTACAAGAGTAAAATTGGAATCAAAATTATTTTCTATTTATGAGGGATTATTCTCTAACTATGGTCACCTTTAGACCTATGGGAGCCAATTTTCTCTTGATTTAATGCATGACAGGATGTATACCTCAAGGATAACAGTAACACATATATTAATGGGCCGAGGCCAAGCCCTAAACGATTAAGTCAGTAGGAGCGTCTCTCTGTGCATTGATAATTTTATTTCTACACCTTTCTTCTTTCTGGGAATCGAAGAAGAAGTAAGACATGTTCAAGAACACGTTTCAGTCTGGCTTCCTCTCTATTCTTTACAGTCTAGGGTACGTTTCAGTGTGATTCCTAAGACTCTTTCGATATATTCTCTAAAACCATTGATTGTGTTGAGACATATGTTTTTATTTTTATTTTTGCAGAAGTAAGCCTCTTCAGATATGGGACAAAGAAGGTGACCGATTGATTTAATATACCTTTATCTTCTAATTTTTCTAGAGATTTCAATCAAATTTAGTGTTTTAGCTAAGCATCTATAATGTTTTTCTTTTTGATTCATAGTTGAAGATGGACATGTGAAGCGTTGCCGTGATGATGACATACAATCCAATGTGCTTGAAGTAGTTGGATCAAACATTCAGTCTACGTACATTACATGTCCTGCTGATCTGTCTGCAACTCGTGGTATCAAGCTTCCTTTTTGGGTATTGGTAGTGAAGAACATGAAGAATTATTTCTCCTTCGAGATTCAGATTCTTGATGATAAGGATGTTCGTAGGCGTTTCCAAGCTTCTAACTTTCAAGTAAGTTTTTCTTCCCTCTTGTTTCTTTCAGTCTCTGAATCCGCTTATGCAGTTAATTGATGTCTTTGTGTTGAATTATTATGTTTGTTTTGTAGTCTGTGACTAGAGTGAAGCCATATATTTGTACAATGCCTTTGAAGATGGATGAGGGATGAAATCAGATACAGTTGAATTTACCTGATCTTACTAGGAGGGCTGATGGGACTAACTACGCCGAGACTTTGCGAGATCAGGTTCATGCTAACTGCCGTCTCAGGAGGATATATTTTGCTGACCGTCTCTACTCAGATGAAGAGCTTCCTCTGGAGTTCAAGCTCTACCTCCCAGTGCAGGTTTAAATCTCATAGTTTACTTACTACTGTCGTTTTCTTGCATGATTCGTTTTACTTGATCTACTCTTTTTGTTTGACTGCAGAAAGCATGAGTGTTTATGCCATTGTCGGATAAACCTAGATAGAACATCTATGTTAGGTGTGAGAGTTCATGGCTTGTAGCATCCATGGTATGTGGAATTTGCCACACCGAGCGCAGCTTGACTTGATAACTTAAAGTTGTTATGTCTTTATGAAAAAGGATCATGTATGCTTTAGATTTTCACATGAATATTGTACATGATCTTCAGTCAATGCAGACAAGGAAAATTGCAAATGTTTAACTGATGCGAAACTTCATGTTGTTTACAACTTATGCGGCACTAATGTCATCAAACCAAGAACACTACATTTCCCTTTATTACAAACAATAGGTAAATAGATGTTCATGCATATTTAAACTATTTTTTTCAATTGATTCTTATTTTTAGTTCATTTGTAAATAAATTCAAACAAAATATTATATTTAATAAGGATAAAACCAAAATTATTAATTTTCTTAATTGTATGCAAAATTTTAAAGACACATGAAGCATAGTGAGTATTAGTTAACAATCAATGCATAAAACATAGAAAATCAATTTAAATGTTACTCTTCGAGCTGAATAAATTAATAAAGAAATTATGTTGTTTCAAAACAACTAAAAATAAGTTATTTTATTAATTAATACAAAACACCATCAGTAACATTCAAAATCACTTTATTACTATATATATATATATATATATATATATATACAAATCATGATAATAGGATAAAAACAAAACAATTCAAGGAAGAATTAAAAGGTAATCATACAGGATGGAGACTAAAACAATCTTTTTGGTGTTTTTCATAATTACCACTTTGGTATCATATGCGTATCCAAATTTGGATCAAGAAAAATGTTGACGATAAACCACTGATCAATTCCAGTCCCGTGTTTGATTTAGTGGATGCCACATCGCCGGCTTCGCATCCAAATTTGGGACAAGAAAATGTTGAGGATAAACCACTGATCAATCCCAGTCACATTTTTGATTTAGTGGATGCGACATCGCGGGTTTCACAAGATTACAATGATCATATGCTAGAGAATCTTCCACCAAAATACCAAATGTATCTCCAAACATGCATGGACAAGATGGAGCCCATTGGGAAATGTGGTCTAGATGTTCTTAAAGAGATTCTTACGAATGAACATGTTCCAAGAAAGTGTTGTAAGAAGATATTAAGGGCTGGAAAAAAATGCTACATGGAGATTCAAAAGATTATGTTTCGATTATATCAACTGAAACGCTTTGCTTCTCGAGTTTCTTTTAGAATTAACCATGTTTGGGATAGATGTTCTAAAGTAGTTGAAAATCCTTCATTATCTCACCATGAGGCGATTGAGTTATCTTGATTGAACATTTTCATAATATATGATGTATTAAAAAATAATGGTTTGTTATATTATTATATCTATATAGAATCAAATCAAATTTTCATCGGCCAATTCGTTCTTCTTAACTCTAATTCGTTGTTCTTAAATCTAATGCAGTTAAACATAATTGCACATGAATCTTATTAAACAAAATTGTATATTTTTTCTTTGTAACTCGAATAAATTATATTGTTTGATAACCTAGCAAAAAGAATTTAAAAAGTTAGAAAACTATATATGGAAGGAAAAAAAGGTAACTCCCATTATATGAAAAGAACATCATGTTTCAACAACTCTTAAGCATCTATACAACTATGAACTCATATAAACATAAACATCTATTGGTATGTGTAGTGAAAGGTACATGAACTCCCCTGAAACTACATATAAATGTTTTTGTTGGCCATATAGATATGAAGAAGAAGAAGAAGCAGAGTCCGAGAGATCAAAGTCTTTCTACAGTGCTTCTTCAATTGATGATTTCGAACAGATGGATGATATATTCTTTAAAGCCTATTTATTATTTTTTTCATCATCTTATTCATTAATTAAGTATCTTTATCATCTGAAATTTGAATAGGCTTATGTCTTCTCTTTCTATGTGCTTTCCAGTTTTTACTGAAGAAGTTTGATTCTAGATGATGTTCCAGGTAACAATGAAGAAGTGCGTCGTGCTTCAAGCAGAAATAACAGTGTTGATTCTTCGCCTATGTATGATGGCAGTGAAGTTCACATGTTCCATTGTCATGACATGCCTTAAAGGTGAGAGATTGGTCGTCAGAGTTAGCTTTTTACATCATGGAGCTGATCTATGATTGTTTCATGTTACTTTTGGAGATTATGAATGTCAGAGCCTAAACTTATTAACTAATGAACTCAAAATAAGAGAAAATTAAAAATTTATTTTGAATATGTAAGAAAAATGTTTAACGGCATTTATAATAAAGACCATTGAAGAAAACAAATTACATTCAATGTAAAACGTTGGAAATAATATTTCACTTAAGTAAAAAATGTAACTAATGGAAACTTGGATCTATGTTTATTGAAATAATTACATGGTCTAAATATAGTGATAATTTCTTGAAACAAAAGAAAATTTGTAGATGATGTATATATGATTTTTGCAAAAAATTGTAAAGAGCTTTGTTAGTCTTGTCTAATAGATCTTTATGATTAAGTACTACATAATTTTTTTAACAAGCAAGCAAGAAGACGAATAAGCTAAATAAAGTAGCGGTCATGGTCTACTGAAGACTAGAAGGAGGTTCATAAAAAGAAGGCCACTACTAACAATCCCCTGGTTTGAACTTAGGTTGTTACCATACAAACCCAAACATTTAAACCACTAAACTAAAGGACTTTTTGTAAATAAATGGACAAAATTAATAGATATTACTGGAGGCCGCAAGACCTTGCTTCTAAAGCATCCTATCATAGCTGGCATGGCTAAAACATGAATAAGGATGACTGTAGATATATAACTTGAAACACCGTTTGAGAAAAATACCAAGAACATAGAAAATCATGAAATCTTTTCTCTTGGTTTGTTGATCCCTCTTAGTTTATGTTTATCTGAGTTCTTACTGGTTATATTTGAATAAAAGCTTCTGAATTGTTGAAATATGATACTTTTTCGTATAGAGCATTAAGCCATTAAGCATAATCATATTGTCCCTTTGATTAAGTAATTGTCCCTCTGATCAATCTCCTCATAAAGATCTATATTTTGATTGTATGAACACAAAGATAATTTCATTCTGTATGTAGTTATTACAAAAGAAGAGATGATATATATTTTGAAAAAACAAAGAAGTTATATGTTTTGTGGAAAATATTGTAAAAGAGCTTTAGATAATTAATTCAAAATTGTTGTAAGGAATTTCATACTAAATCATAGCTGGGATCATAAAAATGAGATTAACGTTTTTGTTTCACAAAAATGAAAGTTACATTTTTTTCCTATATCGTTCTCTCAGTTTTTATTTTTCTTTGTAAATTTTCTTGATTTTCAAACAATATAATTTATTAGAGTTACAAAGAAAATATATGTGATTTTTTCTTAATAAGATTCATGTGCAATTATGTTTTATATTTGATAAAAAACTATGCTAAACAAACACTGTTAGAACAGCCCTAAGATATCACATTAGAGTTTTTTATACAATGTCAGAGTTATGAAAAAAATAAGTAATGAAAATTTGATTTTATTTGTATAATTAGAATAGTATAACAAACCATATTTTATAATACATTAGATAATATAACAAAAGATTCAATCAAGATAACTAATTTGCGTCATCATGAAATGATGAAGGACTTTCAACTTCTGCAGAACATCTGTTCCAAACCTCATTAATTTTAAAAGAAAACTTGAGAAGCAAAGCATTTGAGTTGATATAATTGAAACATTGACTTACTAATCTCCAAGTGGCATTCTTTTCCCCCTCTTACTACCTTCAGACAACAGTCTCTTGAAACAAGTTCATTCGTAAGAATCTCTTTAATAACATCATCACCACATTTCAAGATACGTTTTGTATTTTGGCGGGAGGTTCTCTAGCATATAATTATTGTAATCGTCCGAAGCCGGCGATATCACATCCAATGTATCAAACTCGCGACCAGGATTGACCGGTGGTTCATTGTCAACATCTTCTTGACCCAAACTTGGATATACATATGTTACTAAAGTGAGGATTATGCAAAATGCCATGAAAAATATCTTAGTCTCCATTCTAGGGCTGGGCAAATAAATCGAACCCGAAAATCCGAACCGAATCCGATCCGATAAAAATGAATCCGAACCGATCCGAACCCGACATAAATACCGAATGGATTTTATTTTTTGGTATTTCGGGTTATGGGTATTACCCGAACCGAACCCGAATCTAAATGGATATCCGATAAAACCCGAAACATTCAAAACCCCAAAAAGATATATACCAAATTCATAATATGTATTCAAAATACATTAAGATATATTGAACATCTGAAATATTTATCTATTACTTATAGGTTGGTGGTTATAATACATGAAGATTGATGATTAAAGTTGGCTGTTGAATTTTGAAATATTTAAATTTAGATTTAGATTTTGTTTTTAGTAAAAAATGTTTCTCATTTCATGAGGTCGTAGTTTTCGTTTTATGATTTCCCTTTCGTTTGATTTTAAATGATCATGGTTGATGTTCTTTTCTTATTTTTAAATCGATTTTATTTATGTTTTGGTTACAAAAAGTTACAAATTAGGTATTCGAAACCAAAACAAACCAATTTTACTTATGTTTTGGTTACAAAGTAGGTATAAATCAGATATTTTTAAACCGATGAACCGATTGGGACCCGAACCCGAAAGTACATTGGATTGTATCGGTTCTTTGAAGATTTACTAACCCCGACCCGAACCCGATAGAATCCAAACCGATCCCGAACCAAACTTTTAAATAATCCGAATGGGGCTGATTTTGATAAACCCGAAAAACCGAAACCCGATTGGATAAAACTGAAACCCGATTGAGACCCCGAATGCCCATGCCTACTCTATTCTGTATGATTAGTTTTTAACTTTTTCTTTGAATTGTTTTGCTTTTTTCCTGTTACCATGATTTATAAGTGTATATATTTATAGCAATCAAGTGGTTTTGAATGTTATTGTTTTGTATAAGTTAATAAAATAACATTTTTAGTTGTTTTGCAACAACATCATTTCTTTATTAATTTAGTTAACTCTAAGAGTAACATTTTCAAATTGATTTATATGTTTCAGGTATTGATTGTTAATTAAATACTCACTATGTTTCATGTATTTTTTTCATACAAATTAAGAAAATTAGTAATTCTGGTTTAAACTTACTAAATATAATTTTTTTTTGAATTTATCAACTAATGAACTAAAAAGAACAAATTGAAATTTAGTTTAAATATGTATGAAAAATGTATAAAGACATTTATAATAAAACATTTAAAAAAAAATTACATTATCACACGTAGGGAGGAGCAATATTTCATTTAAGTAAAAATTGTAACTAATGGAAACTTGGATATATGTTTCTTGAAATAATTTTATGGTCTAAATATAGTGATGACTTTGCAAAACCAAAGAAAATTTTGTAGATGAAGTATATATGTTTTTGAAAAGAATTGTAAAGAGCTTTGTATACTCTTGTCTGATAGATCTTTATGATTAAGTACTACATAAATCTTTAACATGCAAGCAAAGAAGAAGAAGAAGAAGAAGAAACATTTTTTTTGAAGCAAAAAAATGAACAAGGATGACTGTCGATATATAATTTGAAAGCCGTTTGAGATAAATACCAAGAACATAAACAATCATGAAATATTTTCCCTTGATTTTTTGATTATTCTGAATTTGTATTTATATGAGTTCTTACTCGTTATAGTTGAATAAAATCTTCTAAATTATTGAACACAATGCTCATATAGAGTGTTACACCATTAGGCATAAGCATATTGTCTCTTTGATCAAGTAACTGTCCCTCTGATCAGTCTTCTCATGAGAATCTATATTTTGATCCTATGAACACAATGATTTGATTTCATTCTATATGTGGATTATTAGAAAAGAAGAGATGATATATACCTTGAAAAAACAAAGAAGTTATATGTTCTGTGGAAAACAGTGTAAATGAGCTTTAGATAATTAATTCACAAATTGTTATAAAGAATTTTCATATTAGGTCATAGCTAGGATCATAAAAAGAGATTAACGTTTTTGTTTCACGGAAAATGAAAGTTACATATTTTTTTTCCTATATTGTTCTCTCACTTTTTATTTATTTTTTATAAATATATTTTTATTTTCAAACATCATCATGTATTCGAGTTACAAAGAAATAAATATACAATTTTGTTTAACAAGAATCATGTGCAGTTATGTTTTATATTTGATAATAAAAAAAACAATGCTAAATAAACACTAGTTAGAACAACCCAATATATGCATTAGAGTTTGTTTTATACAACATTAGAGTAAGAAAACTGAATAACCTGATGAAAAGGTATCTTATTTATATAGTTAAAATAGATAATAAACCATTATTTCATAATACATTATATAATATAACAAAAGATTCAATCCAAAAAAACTAAATTGTGTCATCATCAGATGATGAAGGACTTTCAACTTCAGCAGAACATCTATTCCAAACATCATTAATTTTGAAAGAAACTTGAGAAGCAAAACGTTTGAGTTGATAAAATCGAAACATCAACTTATTAATTGCCATATGGCATTTTTTTCCAGCTCTTACTACCTCCATACAACACTCTCTTGAAACAGGTTCATTGGTAAGAATTTCTTTAAGAACATCATCACCACATTTCTTAACACCAATATACCCCATCTTGCCCATGCATGTTCCTATATATGTTTTGTATTTTGGTGGGAGGTTCTTTAGAATATAATTATCGTAATCTTCCGAAGCTGGCGACGTCGCATACAATGTATCAAACTTGCGAGCAGGATTGACCAGTGGTTCATCGTCAACATCTTCTTGACCCAAACTTGGATACACATATGACACTAAAGTGGTGATTATGAAAAATGCCTTGAAAATTGTCTTAGTCTCCATTCTGTATGATCACTTTTTAACTTCTTCTTTGAATTGTTTTTAATAATATTCCCATGAACTATAAATGTGTATATATAGCAATTGACTGGTTTTGAATGTTCTTCATGTTGACTGTATTAATTGATAAAAAAAATTCTAGATGTTTTGCAACAACAAAGTTATTTTATTATTTCAGTTAGCTTTAAGAGGAACACCTTAGTTATTTGTTTCACGTATTTAATGTTAATTAAATAATATTAATTAATTATTTAATAAATGTGGTTTAAGATTTTTTCAAATAAATAATATTTTCACATGTGTTTGATACTTCTTCTATTTTACAAAAAAAACGTTCCTGAATTAGTTACACATTTTAAGAAATCGAATTAATTTTAACATAAATACATGCAGTATCAGTTTTCAATAAAGTTAAATCAATAGTAACTTAATAAAACTCAATTAATATTGTTGAAAGTTACAATTTACTATTATTAAATAATAAAAATCATAGAATGACTTAAAATTATATACTTGTGAAATAATATTTTTCTGAACATTTATCTTTATGGAACGGAAGGAATATAATATTTTGTTTGATTTTTTTAATTAATAGACTGAAAAATAAAGGTAAAATGGAATTTTTATTAAATATTTACATTAAAAGATAAACTGACAATTATAATGAAATAAATTTTAAAGGCTAAAACAACACTTAATATAAAATGGATAAAATAATTTTTCAGTTAAATCAAAGATTGTACCTAGAGTGATGAACTGTGATTTTTGAAATCATTACATGGTCAAGAATAATTTTAAAAGAAGCATATATTCTTTATTGTAAGGAATTGTAAAAATATCTGTATATTTTTTTCTAATAGGTTTTTGTGATTTAGTACTACTCAAATCTTTAACAAAGCAAGAAAAAAGAAGAAGCAGAAATATGAACAAGGATGACAGTGGATATATAACTTGTAACGCCGGTTGAAATGAAAACCAAGAACACAAGACAATCATGAAATATTTTCTTTTTGGATCATTGCTCTCTCTTAATTCATGCTGTTTCTTTTTGGATCATTGCTCTCTCTTAATTCATGCTGCTTATTATAATTGGATAATGCTTTTGAATTGTTGAAACATGTGCTTGTCTCATATCGAGATTTAGGCCACTAAACGTTGTCACAGATTACTAAAGTAAAAAGACATTACTGCAGGAAGTAAAAGAAACCAGATTCTTTAGAGAAAGATCAAAACTGAAGTTAGTTTCAAAAAAAAAAAAAAAGATCAAAACTGAAGTTTAAAACATAAATTCATCTATATACACACATATAAACATACAATAACAAGAGACTTCATATAGGACGATGAAGAGACGAGAATGGTTGATTCTGATCCAGCAGAAGCTTACTGTACTCTTTTTGATAGAGGAAAGTTGAATCTTTTGGTTTCCATCTTGTTGTATGTGAGGTTTGGGATGGCTCTATCGATGAAGTTTGTTTCTGATTCAATCTCTTCTCTACTAAACCTGCAATCAAATAACTGCCACTCTGATCAGTCTCATCATTTTTATGTGTGACATGATGTATACCTGGTATTATCACCATAATCATATCTGGATGCTTGCAAATTTAACTCTTCTAGTGGCTGCTGACCATTAATCCAACTTCACTAGTGAGTTCTTTGCAAGCCGGTAGAATGTATCCCGAAAACACCTTCGTGTCTCATCAGTTAACTAGAAAGAAAAAACACATGCTTTTATAGTTTTTAGTTTCTGTAAAGTCATAATCTAAGTTTAAGTGAGGTCTAATAACTAGGAACTTACCTTTTGTGAAGCTCTCTGTATAGATGCTTCTGAATTGTTGAAACATGACGCTCTTCTTCAGAGCATCTCAAAATGACACTCTATTTTGAAGTTTTTATTTTGAAGTTTGCAAAACCTTATATTTACAGTTTTAATCTAGTCTTCTCAAAAAAAAAAACTTCAAACTTAACTTCAAAAGAATTTATATTTTATATTATAGTCCTTATATTTATGATATTTAATTTAAATTCATAAAACTTTATAAATAAATAACACATATATAAAAATATTATAGAAATATTAATTTAAAAAATGATATGTAAAATATATAATTTTATATATAATTACATAATTAAATATTGAATTACATGTAATAACATTATTTCTTATTTTTAACATATTTAGAGTAGTTTAGATCAATTGATTTAACCAATTTAGAACAATTTAAGCATATTTGAATCGTATAAATGAGCATAAATCGAATTTTTACAAAAATCATTTCAGATAAGATCAAGTTGTCGTCTAGACCGATTTTAGAACCTTGATATTAACATAGATATAATTTTTGTTTTACATAGTAACATATATATTAGCTGTTAATTCTCATGTTTTTTTCATTGGAACATGAATTTTTATTTTGATGTAGTAATTGATTGTCAGCTATCTATTAGTGTAACACATTAAACTTTATTATTATGTTTTTAACATTTTTAGTAGTGAAGATTTAAATATTATATTTTTCACTTAGTTGATATCAAATTCAAATCGTTGAATTGACTTACTTGCCTAAAGTTGTGTTTTTCAGGAAGAATAGAAATGTTTCATCGATGGGTTTAATTTGCTGGACAAAGTCATGATTCGCTGGCCCTTACACTTTACAAATGCTATGCAAGAGTTAGGTTGTAGGGAGTCGGTTGTAGGTTATAAGAGTGAAAGTGGAATCGAAACTATTTTCTTTTTATCTGAGGGATAGTTCTCTAATCATGGTCACCTTTACACGGATTTATGGGAGCTCATTTTCTCTTGATTTAATGCATGACAAGATGTATACCTTAAGGATAACAATAAGACATATATTAATGGGCCGAGGCCCAAGCTCTAAATGATTAAGTTAGTAGCAACGTCTACGCATTGATAATTTTATTTCTACAACTTTCTTTTTTTTCTAATTAACCACAGTGTCCGGCGACCGAAATCAACCGACTATTATGTGGACCCCAGAAGTGCAATGTCAAATTATCTGGTGGCCAACGGGGATCAAACTGTGGGTTCACCGTATTGGGGTTATCCTTCAAGTGCCACTAGCCCAAGGCCCGTTGGTTAAACTTTTTTTTGTCAAATTATTTAAATCATCGGCCCAACTTTCTTCTTTCTGGGAATCAGAGAAGAAGGAAGACACGTTCAAGAACACGTTTCAGTCTGGCTTCCTCTCTATTCTTTACAGTCTAGGTACGTTTCAGTGTGATTCCTTGCAATCTTTCGATATATTATCTAAAACCATTGATTGTGTTGATTTATATGTTTTTATTTTTTATTTTGCGGAAGTAAGCCTCTTCCAATATGGGACAAAGAAGGTGACCGATTGATTTAATCTATCTTTATCTTCTAATTTCTCTACAGATTTCAATCAAACATCAAGTCTACGTACACTACATGTCCTGCTGATCTGTCTGCAACTCTTGGTATCAAGCTTCCTTTTTTGGTATTGGTAGTGAAGAACATGAAGAAGTATTTCTCCTTCGAGATTCAGATTCTTGATGATAAGAATGTTCGTAGGCGTTTCCAAGCTTCTAACTTTCAAGTATGTTTGTCTTCCCTCTTGTTTCTTTCAGTCTCTGAATCCGCTTATGCAGTTAATTGATGTCTTTGTGTTGAATTATTATGTTTGTTTTGTAGTCTGTGACTAGAGTGAAGCCATATATTTGTACAATGCCTTTGAAGATGGATGAGGGATGAAATCAGATATAGTTGAATTTACCTGATCTTACTAGGAGGGCTGATGGGACTAACTACGCCGAGACTTTGCGAGATCAGGTTCATGCTAACTGCCGTCTCAGGAGGATCTATTTTTCTGACCGTCTCTACTCAGATGAAGAGCTTCCTCCGGAGTTCAAGCTCTACCTCCCAGGGCAGGTTTAAATCTCAGAGTTTACTTACTACTGTCGTTTTCTTGCATGATTCGTTTTACTTGATCTCCTCTTTTTATTTGACTGCAGAAAGCATGAGTGTTTATGCCATTGTCGGATAAACCTAGATAGAACATCTACGTTAGGTGTGAGAGTTCATGGCTTGTAGCATCCATAGTATAGTGGAATTTGCCACACCGAGCGCAGCTTGACTTGATAACTTAAAGTTGTTATGTCTTTATGAAAAGGGATCATGTATGCTTTAGATTTCACATGAATATTGTACATGATCTTCAGTCAATGCAGACAAGAAGAATTACAAATGTTTAAATGATGCAAAACTTCATGTTGTTTACAACTTATGCGGCACTAATGTCATCAAACCAAGAACACTACATTTCCCTTTATTACAAACAATAGGTAAATAGATCTTCATGCATATTTAAACTAATTTTTCAATTTATTCTTATTTTTAGTTCATTTGTAAATAAATTCAAACAAAATATTATATTTAATAAGGATAAAACCAAAATTATTAATTTTCTTAATTGTATGCAAAAATTTTAAAGACACATGAAGCATAGTGAGTATTAGTTAACAATCAATGCATAAAACATAGAAATCAATTTAAAAATGTTACTCTTCGAGCTGAATAAATTAATAAAGAAATTATGTTGTTTCAAAACAACTAAAAATAAGTTATTTTATTAATTAATACAAAACACCATCAGTAACATTCAAAATCACTTTATTACTATATATATATACAAATCATGACAATATGATAAAAACAAAAAAATTCAAGGAAGAAATTAAAAGGTAATCATACAGGATGGAGACTAAAACAATCTTTTTGGTGTTTTTCATAATTACCCCTTTGGTATCATATGCGTATCCAAATTTGGATCAAGAAAATGTTGACGATAAACCACTGATCAATTCCAGTCACGTGTTTTATTTAGTGGATGCCACATCGCCGGCTTCGCCTCCAAATTTGGGACAAGAAAATGTTGAGGATAAACCACTAATCAATCCCAGTCACATTTTTGATTTAGTGGATGCGACATCGCGGGCTTCGCAAGATTACAATGATCATATGCTAGAGAATCTTCCACCAAAATACCAAATGTATCTCCAAACATGCATGGACAAGATGGAGCCCATTGGGAAATGTGGTCTAGATGTTCTTAAAGAAATTCTTACGAATGAACATGTTCCAAGAAAGTGTTGTAAGAAGATATTAAGGGCTGGAAAAAAATGCTACATGGAGATTCAAAAGATTATGTTTCGATTATATCAACTGAAACGCTTTGCTTCTCGAGTTTCTTTCAGAATTAACCATGTTTGGGATAGATGTTCTAAAGTAGTTGAAAATCCTTCATTATCTCACCATGAGGCGATTGAGTTATCTTGATTGAACATTTTCATAATATATGATGTATTAAAAAAATAATGGTTTGTTATATTATTATATCTATATAGAATCAAATCAAATTTTCAACATAATTGCACATGAGTCTTATTAAACAAAATTGTATATTTTTTTCTTTGTAACTCGAATAAATTATATTGTTTGATAACCTAGCAAAAAGTATTTAAAAAGTGAGAAAACTATATATGGAAGGGAAAAAAAGGTAACTCCCATTATATGAAAAGAATATCATGTTTCAACAACTCATAAGCATCTATACAACTATAACCAATATGAACTCATATAAATATAAACATCTATTGGTATGTGTGGTGGAAGGTGCATGAACTCCCCTGAAACTACATATAAATGTTTTGGTTACGATGGTTTTAGTGGCCATATAAAGAAGAAGAAGCAAGTCTTTCTATAGTGCTTCTTCAATTGATGATTTCAAACATATGGATGATATATTCTTGTAAAGCCTATTTATTATTTTTTTCATCATCTTATTCATTAATTAAGTATCTTTATCATCTGAAATTTGAATAGGCTTATATCTTCTCTTTCTATGTGTTTCCAGTTTTTACTGAAGAAGTTTGATTTTAGAGAATGTTCCAGGTAACGATTAAGCGTTGTGCTTCAAGCAGAAACAACAGTGTCGATTCTTCACCTATGTATGATGGCAGTGAAATTCCCATGTTCCATTATCATGACATACCTTAAAGGTGAGAGATTGGTCGCCAAAGTTAGCTCTTTACAACATGGAGCTGATCTATGATGGTTTCATGTTATTTTTGGAGATTATGAATGTTAGAGCTTAAACTTCCTCCTTTTTGAGGTTAATAGGAAGAGGCTCTATTTACAGTCTCAGATCTTTTTGAAGAGAACATGTTGGATTAACAATATATGGAAGAACCGTATTCGTAATTCAAAAAAAAAAAAAAAATGGAAGAACCGTATTCTGAATAACTTGTGTTACAAGATCTACATAGAGCTTTAGAAAATGTGAGTTTTATCCTATTATACCTCACTTCATCGTTCTATATGGTGTTTCTTGTTATTGTATGATTATACGTGGGTGGGGCGCATTTGCCCCCATAATAATTTATTTTTTTGTATATTACTTAACAAATTTGATGTTTACACCTATAATTATATCTAAGTTTACACCTATGTGCACCCAGTGGAAAAAGATTTTGGATTCGCCCCTGAAACTGAATGTAGTTGCGAACTTCCTCTGCGATATCTAGCCGGATGGTATGAGCAATCAATCACCTTGCCGTCGCCGCGTGATCAGATGGTGACGCCATGACCTTGTCCGAAAACTATCTGATTAAACCAACTATACAATCCCGGTTAACTCTAATATTATTTATCACGTGTGTTTCCACTATCCACAGTCACGTATAGGACACATCTACTCCTGCAACCAAACGTCATGTAAAATGGAGTCGTTTTCCAATGTGGGTCCCGCCGTAGCTTACACGAGACTTTGTCGCGGTCCAGACGCCGTTTATGACACACTCCGTTAGTTTTTAACACCGCCGTAACGGAGAATCTTTTTCCCTCTCTCAACGTTTCACGCAACAGTAAGAACGTTTTTGGCGGTAAATCGGGATCATAGAGGGGTACGTGTCGTGATACCAATGGTCGATAGTGAGCGTATGTAATTTGTATACGCATGTGTATGTATACTCGGTGATGTTTTTCCCGCGCTAGATAGATTCCTTTTTTAGGGTTTGCCGCCTAATCAGACCCCCCCAAAATCTAGAGAGAGAGAGTGAGAGTCTGGTGACGATAGATAGAGAGAGCGAGAGAGTCGGAGGGATTGTTTCTTCGTTTTAATTCGTCGATTTTCAGAAGAGTTCTTAAAGTTTGGATCTTGGGATCTGCGATATAGAAACAAAATGTAAGATCTTTACCCTTTTGCATATCTATTATTCTGAATTTTATTTTTAGGGTTTTAATTTGATGTTTCGCTATTCAATTGCAACTTGTAGAGTTTTCTCCTGAAACAACAAAAAATAAAAAATCAATTTTTATCGATAGGGTTTTAGATAATTTTTGCTTGAATTTGAGGATTATATGAGTTTTAAGACAGGAAGTGTTGTGTTAGAATCGTTTGGTCGGTGTCTTCGTTCCCCCTATGTGTGGCTGTCTTTTCATATCGCCCTGAAAAGTTCTGTTTTTTTTTTCTAATATAATTGGGAAGAACAATTAACTTGATTTTTTTTCCTTCTTCATGTTTTCAGCTTTGGGAGAGACGATGGAAGAAGTTCAGCCACCAGTGACACCACCCATTGACCCTAACGGAAAAAGAAGCGAAGCTACGCTCTTGGACTTATGCGAGGTTTCACTCTTTTACCTTTAGCGATCTCATTGCATGTATCATGGATTGATACCACATGAATTTGAAGACAATCTTTTCGTATTTGCAGAAAGTTCTATCCCTTGAAGGGAGCGTTTGCGATGAAGCTCTGAAGTTGTTTACTGAAACCAAACGGATCTTATCAGCAAACATGGCCAACATTGGAAGTGGAACGGTGAAAAACAATTTTTTTTTTTTTTACTTTCTAACAGTTAAAGAGTGTGGTTCACTGTTACTGATTCTTTGTTATTCTGCTTATTAGCGGGAGGAAGTAGAGAGGTTCTGGTTCGCGTTCATTCTCTATTCAGTGAAGATGCTTACCGTGAGAAAACAAGTGGACGGCCAGTCAGTGTCTGGTGATAGTGGGTTTAATCTATGTCAGATCCTAAGGGCTCTAAAGCTAAAGTACGTTCTGCCTAATTCATCCCTCTTTCTTTTTTAACACATTTGTATTGATAATATTCGGTCTGTGTTGCAGTATTGTGGATTTTTTTAAAGAGTTACCTCAGTTTGTGGTCAAGGCTGGTCCTGTGCTTTGTGAACTTTATGGTGCTGACTGGGAGAACAGACTACAGGTTCTGCCTAAGCTCTTTTTATATATAACTTTATCTTAGTTAGTCCATCACTGCTTCTTCTCTTAACCTGCGTTACCTTTTGCTAATGTTTACTTACTAGGCAAAGGAGCTGCAGGCGAACTTTGTGCATCTTAGCCTTCTAAGCAAGTGAGTTTAGTTGTTTCACTCTTTTGTGATTTGTCTTGTATGTATAACGTTTTTTTTTGGTACCTATTCTTGGTAAACAGATACTACAAACGTGGGTACCGGGAGTTCTTCCTGACATACGATGCAAACGCTGAAAAGAACTCAGCAAACTCTGCTAGTTACTTGCCGGATAGTTACCGTTTTGGATGGCTACTCTTCTTGGCACTCCGAAACCATGCTTTTAGTCGGTTCAAAGACCTTGTGACATGCACTAATGGTCTAGTTTCTGTATTGGTTAGTGCACTCCCTAGTCTGATATTTACTTGAAAACACCCTTCATTTTTTTTTTTAATCTTGATAAGTTCAGACTAATTTTTTTTTTTTTTTGTAATTTGGTATCAGGCTATTTTGATCATACACGTTCCTTGTCGGTTTAGAAATTTCAACATCCAAGACTCTTCACGCTTTGGTAAGTGCTTTATTTATTATTCTAGCCAAGTAACCATGGCGGCATTGGATATTGATTTATTATTCTCATTTTTTTGTGATGAATTTCAGTTAAGAAAGGGGACAAAGATGTAGACTTGGTTGCATCACTTTGCAAGATCTATGACGCCTCAGAAGATGAGCTGAGGAAAATAATGGACAAGGCAAATAATTTGATAGAAACAATATTAAAGAAGAAGCCATCTGCGTGCAAAACTGACACGCTAGATAATATTAACCCAGGTTGGTCTTAAGATCATTTTCCTCTTTCACTTAGTCATATAAGTTTTGATTGAACCGTTTACCTGATTGTTCTTCAGATGGATTGACCTACTTTGAGGATTTACTGGACGAAGCATCCATCTCAACAAGCTTGACCACACTAGAAAAAGACTACGATGACACAGTCTGTAACAAAGGCGAGCTTGATGAGAGGGTGTTCATCAACGAAGAGGATAGCTTACTCGGATCTGGAAGCTTATCCGCAGGAGCTGTAAACATCACCACTGGTGTTAAGAGGAAAATTGATTCTCTGAGCTCACCCGCGAGGACATTTATAAGCCCACTCTCTCCTCATAAGTCTCCTGCTGCTAAGACAGCTATGACTAGCGTTGGCGGTAGTAAGTTGACAGCAACACCAGTGAGCACAGCGATGACAACTGCCAAATGGCTCAGGACCGTTATATGTCCGCTGCCTCCAAAGCCTTCTCCTGGGTTGGAGCTTTTCCTGAAATCTTGTGATAGGGATATAACAAACGATGTCACGAGAAGAGCACATGTGATACTGGAAGCTATTTTTCCAAACAGCTCGCTTGGGGACCAGTGTGCACGCGGGGGTCTGCAACCTGTTAACCTGATGGATGACATATGGGCGCAACAGCGAAGACTAGAAGCTGTGAAGTTATACTACAGAGTTCTCGAGGCGATGTGCAAAGCAGAAGCTCAGATTCTGCATGTAAACAACTTGAACTCCTTACTGACGAACGAGAGGTTCCACAGATGCATGCTGGCTTGCTCCGCTGAACTGGTTCTAGCCACCCACAAAAGCATAACCATGCTGTTCCCGGCTGTTCTGGAGAGGACCGGGATCACGGCCTTTGATCTCAGCAAGGTGATAGAGAGTTTCATCAGGCATGAGGATTCTCTGCCTAGAGAGCTGAGACGGCATCTTAACTCGCTGGAGGAAAGGCTTCTGGAGAGTATGGTATGGGAGAAAGACTCTTCGATGTACAACTCTCTGATCGTCGCCAAGCCAGCACTTGCACTGGAGATTAACCGGTTTGGATTGCTAGCTGAACCGATGCCGTCTCTTGACGCAATTGCAGCTCTTATTAACTTCTCTGAAGGTTCATCAAATCATGCATCATCTATCCAACAAAAGCCTGAAGCAGGTCCGGGTAATATAATTTGTGATTGAGTCAAAGTAACTGAAACACTTTTTTTTTACTTACCAAAAACTTTCAAATTTTACTGCCATACAGGACAAAATGGAGATATAAAATCGCCCAAAAGACTGTGTACTGATTACCGCAGCATTCTAGTTGAACGCAGCTCCTTTGCATCACCAGTAAAGGATCGTCTGTTGGCACTTGGTAACGTTAAATCCAAGACGCTGCCACCACCTCCTTTGCAGTCTGCATTTGCTACGTACGTCCTGTGTAATTGTTGTGTGTATAAATGGCGAATTAGTCAGCATTTTAATGTCTCTGTACTTTGCTAAGTTTACCTTTTTCGGATAATTGTGTACAGTCCCACACGGCCTAACCCAGGAGGCGGAGGAGAAACTTGTGCAGAAACTGGTATCAATATATTCTTCACTAAGGTAAGGTCAATGCAATCATTGGTGCTAAAACATCCTCTACAACATATATAACTTATTCGTTTGTTGGATTTTTATTACTATAAAACTTGGTACTGATTATGCTGTGACAGATAAATAAACTAGCTGCTGTCAGAATCAACGGAATGGTGGAAAGGCTACAGCTTTCGCAGCAAATAAGAGAGAGTGTATATTGTCTCTTCCAACGTGTGCTTGCTCAGAGGACTTCTCTTTTGTTTAATCGGCATATTGACCAGATCATTCTCTGTTGCTTCTACGGAGTGGCCAAGGTGAGTTCTCAAGATCTTTAACTCTATATGTTTTGTCTGCTTTGCATCTCCTTCTCTATTCGGCCAACACTTCTTTATCACAACTCTAGATATCCCAAATGAGCCTGACGTTCAGGGAAATAATATACAACTATCGGAAGCAACCACAGTGTAAACCATTAGTTTTCCGCAGCGTTTTTGTGGACTCATCACAGAGTCGCCGTCAAGGGGTATTTATTTATATATACACTCTTCAAGCTTTTAAGTTGTTGAACAAGTCTTATGAGACTATGAAGAAGACTAAAACTTGTGAGTTTGTGTAACAGAGAGTAGGACCAGATCATGTTGACATCATCACATTCTACAACGATGTATTTATCCCCGCTGTAAAGCCGTTGCTGGTGGAGATAGTTCCTGTGAAAAAGGACCAGGCTGTGGAGGCCAAAAACAATCCTGAAGGTAGCTAAGGTTATTGTTAGACGTGAGCTTTATCCATGAATGTAGTACCTAACTTGATTGGTTGTCTTGTATTGGATTTACAGGTCATTGTCCTGGATCGCCAAAGGTGTCGGTGTTTCCAAGTGTTCCAGACATGTCCCCTAAAAAAGTATCAGCTGTACACAATGTTTATGTTTCTCCCTTAAGAGGATCAAAGGTAAAAAGAGATCATAGTACTCTAAACTCTTTTTTTATCATGAGATATTAGTTTTGGCTAATCTTTTATGTGTTTTGTTTGTAGATGGATGCTCTTATTTCACACAGCTCAAAGAGTTACTACGCTTGTGTTGGAGAGAGCACACATGCTTACCAGAGCCCTTCAAAAGACTTATCTGCCATCAACAACCGCTTGAACAAGTAATTTTTTTTTAAAAAAACATACATCTCTCATCAGCTTCTTCTTCCATATATATGCATAAGACCAACAACATTATCTCATTTTAGCAGCAACAACAGCAGCAACCGCAAGAGGACGCTTAAGTTCGACGTAGAAGCAGGACTGGTTAGCGATTCCATGGTAGGAAACAGTCTTTACCAAAACCAAAATGAGACCGATGCTTCAAACCAAAACCAAAACCAAAATGGAAGCGATGCAGCGTCTTCAGGTGGTGCTCCCTTTAAAACCGAGCCGCAAGATTGATAAAAGAGAGTATCAAACAACGCCAGCTTCTCTTGAAACTATATGTACATTATTTTCCATATAGAGTTTGTTTTTTCTACGTTTAGTTTTCTAGTGATGATCACCTCAGGCTATGAGCGGATGGATCTTTTTTTTTCTATTGTTTTTCTTCTCTTTCTCATTAATCAACTTTAACTCTGTTTTAATAAGCGTTAATAAATATGTTATCAACAGTAGTCAGTCACTTTACACAAATGAAGTAATTGTGCAATCATCACACTGAAATTAACATACACTAAGTTTCAGTTTTCTGATTCTTAACCACAACTTCTAATAGATACTGATAAGTCCATGACTTTGATTCTTCAAGAGACTGCTTCATCACTTCATTGCAGCTTCTAAGAAACTGCCCTTCCCCCAAAGCAGCATGAACCAATGGGTCAGTCTTCATCTCCGCAGCCTTATCAAGAAACCCACTCTTCTTCCAGCTCATAAAAACTGCAGTACCATCGAACCCAGCCACCCCCACACTCAAGTCGAAGACAATTCCTACAGTCACAAGATCAAGTTTCACACTTCTCCTCCTCTGTAGCTGAGTGAGTAACAGCTCAACGCTCCTGAAATCTCCCATCTTCGAGTAAGCTAGTAGCACGATATTAGCAAAACTTGTGCTCCAAGGAACTCTCCCGGCTTCTTCGCTCCTCTCTTTAACAACACAATCCAAACCTTTCCGACTCACAAGACAGGCGTGGCATAGACCCCTCAGACACCAAGCCAGATCACTCCTCCGAATGCCACGACCCAAATCATCGAGCCTCGAGAACATGAAGTTATCAATGTAAACACACGCTAACCTCCTAACCAACTCCTCATCCAGACAGATCCCAAACCTCATAACCTTGTCATACGTCTCCTCCATCTTCTCCAGCACCCCAAACTCCGCATAAGTTTCAAGCATCGACACCAGAGTAACAGGCTCCACAGTCATCTTCCTCGACATCAAACTCTGATACATTCTCTCCATCCTCCCAAGCAACCCTCCTCTAGCGAACTCGCGCACGAGTAGATTATAACTAACGCCGTCACGCACACACCCCTCGGACTCCATCCTCTCCACGCACGAAACAATCTCATCGTACATTCCCCGCTTACCGTACCCTTCAATCAACCCGTCGTAAGTCTCGGTCTCAGGTGACACACCGTTCTCTTTCATCTCATTCAAGAACGACAATGCTTCCTCGAACTTCCCGTCGTCAGCGTAACCGCGGATGATTGAATTGTAGATTCGTAAAGACGGGTTTATCTTGTAATCATGAGTCATGGATTGTAAAGCTCGAACCGCTTCGTCCATCATCGATCTCTCCGCGCAAAGAAGGCTTATGATCTTCTCGTAGTTAGCTTCGTTTATACGTGAAGGCTCTAGCTTCTTCCACGCATCAAACACCTGAGATTTGAATTAGAAGGAAAGAGGAGAGGTTCTTGATTTTCTTGAATATTTATATATATAAAGAAAGATGAGATTTTTTTTGAAATTTTTTACAGGAAGAATGTGGTGGAGTCTTGAGGAGTGACGGAAGAATCGTATCGCGGCGAAGAATTGGTCTTTGCTCCAGTCTCCATCCTCTTGAAGCAGACGTAGAGGACAAGAACCGGGATGGCTGAGTCGTCGCCGTAATGAATTGAGAAACCGGTGGTGGTGGTCGGAGAGAAGAGAGGTGGATAGTGTCTTGGAACAATCGAGAGACAGCGGCGGTAACGAGTTGGGGAGGGAGATGAGATTAGGTTTAGCGATTAAGGAAGTGAGAAGTCTTGTGTTCGAGTTCCATAGCGGAGGAGGTAGAAACTGCGCCGTGAGATTCTCCATGACGACGAAGCTCATCCGGTTTGGTTTTTGTTCTAGTTATAATATTCCGGTTCGATTTAGCTATTAAATCCGAAAACCAATTGGGTCAATCAAACCTGACTTTAACCAGATATTAAACCGAAATTTGAAATCAACACGACCGGTTCTATGGGTGAAACGACGTCGTTACCGTCGTGTAGCATTTCAGGTGTTTGTTTCTCTCAAATCGATTGAAGTAACTACTAACTACTCTGTGTTCTTCTTGGCTCTAAGATTATCCCATTTAGCGAGATCAGAGATGGCGGCACCGTTCACGTTGAGGAAGATCGGAGTACCGCCGAACTCAGCGAACCTGACGGAAGCTCGACGCCGCGTGTTCGATTTCTTCAGAGCTGCGTGTAGATCGATCCCCACCGTGATGGACATTTACAATCTTCAAGACGTCGTCGCGCCTTCTCAGCTCCGCTTCGCAATCTCTGCTCAGATTCGTAATAACGCTCACGTCACCGACCCTAAGGTAGTTATTGATTGATTTGATTTGATTCCTTTACTACGAAACGAAAACATTTGAGATTTTATATTGTTAAAATCTGATTGTTTCTTCGGTGTTTTGGAGATGGATTGTCTTTGCGTTCTGTTGCCACTTTTGACTTTGTTTTAATTTGTCATTTGTGTTTGAAAGTTGAAAGCTTTTCCCTTCACAGTTTAACTGTGTTTGAAAGTTGAATGCTTTCCTTTCCCTTCACAGTTTTAGTCTCATCTGTGTTTGAAAGTGGAAAGCTTTTCTCTTTGATATTGGGATTGTTTGGGAGTAGTTTATGAGATTGGAGACTTAATCTTCAGTGAAGTGTCATGTGGATTGGAGCGAAAAAGTGGGAGCTTTAACCTGTTACTCCCTGCTAAAACTGGTGCTACCTTGTGGTGCCTTCTTCTGTATGTGACATTTAGATACTTTCTTCTTTGTATTTGCCTAAAAGATAATGGCAGCAAGAGTCGGTTCTTACAACAAAATGTTACTTGCGAAGCATAAATGGATTCTTTCTATTTGATCGATACTCCATGTTAAGATTTGCTCGTGTGGCGATTTGTTTGAATTGTAAACCTTCAGTTGAAATGGAAAGCATTTTCTTATGTGTTGGATGCATTGATCTCGTGGCTCGGCTCTCTTTGTTAGGTGCTTTTAGAATGCAATCTATAGTATATTTCTATCTGGTAGTCGATGTTGAGTTTTACTTGTGTGGCTAGTTGAAAAGTATCTTTTAGGTGCTTTTAGAATGCAGATCTGTAGTATTCCTGATGATATAGTGTTGTTTTGCTTCTGCAGGTGATTGATCTTCTCCTATTCAAGGGAATGGAAGAGCTGACTGACATTGTCGATCACGCAAAGCAGCGTCACCACATCATCGGTCAGTACGTGGTGGGTGAAGGGCTCGTGCAAAATACTGGAAGCAAGGATCAAGGAAAATCTGATTTTCTCAAGAATTTCTATACCAGCAACTACTTTTGAGAACTGGTGATTGTTTTCCTCTTACTTGTTTTTTTGTTTTTTGTCAAGTCTCTTTCCAGTATTGTATTTTCGAACCTTAAGGAAGATAGTCTTCTTCCTAAAAAAAATAATTAGACCTTTTCATTTGTGGGAGTCCTCTCTAAAGCTTATTTGTCTTTTTGACTTATGATCATCATACAATTCAAGTTCCTGAAAGTATCTTATCTTCTGTCACGTTGGTTACTACCACCTTACACTGATAATCTATTTATGAACAATCACTCTCTCTCTCTAGAAACTACACAACCTTATTAGCTAAAGATTACAACACATAACACAATCAGAGAACCATTTTCAAAAACTGCAGTCTTCTTTCCCAAAATATTGCTTTTGGTAAGAATCTAAGAAGGCCTTTTGCTTTGTGATCGATCTCTTGGAAGGAGTATCCCTACCGAATTGAGTTTGTAAGATTATGTATAGAGCTGAGCAAAGCACTATTTCTGTGTGTGTTCACTCTCTAGGCCGGGCAAGCCACAAGGAACTAAGCGCACGTAGTCGAGATGTATAATCATGTATGGCAAGAAGAGCACGAGCTGACTGACGCGTTGTTAACACTCTGATCATCTGTTGCAGTGTTTGCAGCCTCAAGTTATCAGCCTGTCGGATGAATCCTTCGAGTGTACCTAACTGCCCCATCGCCATGGCCATCTGACCCATGTAGCTGGCGACATTGTCAGAAGAACTGGAGCCAAGAGTTCCACTAGATAAAGTATCAGCTAATGACTGCTGTAAACTCTCCATCCCTTGAGACAACGCATCTTCAGCCTGCTGAGACGTCTGCTGCAAGCTGTTTAAGCCCATCACCTGCCGTTCTGTCATTGGCTCCAGCTGATTCGCAAGAAGCTGCCAGAAAAGTTTTGAACCCATTATTAGATTTGTTTTATTGCATTCTTTATGAACTTTGTAAAGAGCAGAGCTCAAACCTTGAGAAGTTCGGATGAACGGAACCCTCCAAGCCACAAGAAACATCTCTCAGCCGGTGTTTTCCACATTCCGGATAGTAAGTGGAAGACATCGTTCTTAGCTGCATTGCTCTTGATCCTGAATAGCTCCTCGTAGTGAGTCATCACTCCGTCCACGATTATCCGGAGCTCAGTATCACCTGCGTGAGCATTCAGAGCAGATCTCAGCTCGTTCATTTGCCTGTTCTTTTCTTCAAGCCATCGTGAATGTTCGGCATCAAATGCCAAAGCACCTGCAAAAAGACAAGTGTACAAGATCAAGAAAAAAAACATGATGCTTACACCTTGCACATACCTAAGCTTACACCAGCACTAACCATATGGAAAGTCACTGACTCTTGAAATTGAAACCGTTAAATCTAAATAAGCCTAACCATTTTGCCATTAAATGACTTACGCAATCACCAATTCATAAATCAAATCAAGCCAACTCAAGAATGGAGTATATGCAATTATCTTTCCTATAAATTACCAAAAGATCAAATATTAAAACTAACGAGGAAGAAAAGAAGATTACCATTTCCACCAGTGGAATGGGCTTGGTCTCCTGAGCTTGAGATGAAAACCCCCTAAGTTACACATATACAGACATGACACAGAATCTTATAAGAACCAGAACAACCAAAACTATCAACGATGATCCATAAGTCTATTTTTCCTCCTCTACTTCAGGCTAATAATCCAAGACTCTACTAACTAGTCAACCGGCTGAAGTGGGCATTAGGCATTGGCTGAAGTGAAGTCTCTTTCTATATTCCTCCATTAAAATTTTACTTATCAGAATCAGACCAAATAAAGAGAGCAGAGTCAAAACCTGTTGCCTTGCTCTTTGCAGCTCCTGCTCAAGTTGAGTCAGCTTCAATCGACTGTTCTCCAGCTGCTGAACATAGGCCTATAGAAGAAACGAAAACAAGCTCAAGTAATGGCAGATAGGTATTCTTCTAGAGATGATGTTACAAGGAAGCAGTAGTAGTAATATATAAGAAAAATTCAAAAACAGATGCAAAAGAAACCTTCTTCCTCAGTCTGCTTTTCCTTGCTGCCTCTCGATTTTGAGCAAGCCTACGAAGAGTCTATGGATCAAAAGAAAAGAAAAGAAAAGAAAACAAGGTTATGTATGTATATGCACGATATAGACAGATAGTTGTTGATTCCTAGAGATTGAATATATCTCACCTTCTGATCCAACTTATCCTTTGATCCACTGGAATCAGAAGCAGCAGCAAGCATCATTTGCCCTCTATCAGACTGCAATGCATGTAAGTAACATCAGGAATTAGCCCTGTGGATTTGGCTCTACCGGTGGAATCTCCCCAAGGGAACCCCGGTTCAAGCCTCCCACGAGTCAGACATTTTATAAAGAAAATAATAAAAATGATTTGAGAGCCAGATTACGAGCTAACCCCCAGATCTCTAGGATCTGTGTCGCCATCAGTTGAGACATCAGTCCTTGAACTGGTATCAGCCATCATCAGTTGAGACATCTGTACTTTGAACTAATACTTGAAGCCTCGGTTACTGTCCACTTGTGCAGGCAGGCAAGCACTACTCTTAGCCAGCAGATTAGAAGTTAACCTCAGTGGAACTTATATAACTGCAACGGTAAAAAAAATTCCTAAGCTTGGAATTGGAAGTACACGAACAAAAGATCGATATATTGGTTAAGTAAAACCGGTTTAACTCTCACTGCAGTAGCTTAACTACTTGAGCCTCTTAATTAGGAAATAGATTCGGCGATTCATGTACTTTAGCATCAACTAGGATTTTGAATCTAATACAAAAGCGAAAACTAAGCAATAGAGAAGCAGTTCATCATTCAAATCAATAACTAACCACCAAGAATTCAAAACCTATTCTTTTTTAACATAATTCAACAGAGGCATGGAATTTAAAAATCATATTAAATTCAAACAAAAGCTTGAAACTTTTTTTTGTAGCCTTTTAAGAAAGTCAACTTAATTTCCAAAGGCAGAAACAGAAGTGAAAATAAAAGTAAGCTGCAAAGCAAGGAAACGAGGAAACTCAAAAACGTGAGCTAAAGAGTTTGAGTTTGAGGAAGAAGCTGACCTGAAAAGTAGAAATCTTCTGTCCGAGTAAAAGGTTGTCTGAAATCGGATTTGAAGGAAGAGAGCAGAGAGAGAGAGAGAGAGAGAGAGAGAGGCACGATCTGTAATTTCAATCTCCGAGACGTCGTTTTTGTCTCTCTACTAACACCAACCATCGTCAAATGAACATCGATCAAATTTAAAGTAAAAATTGCAAAACTAAACCCTATACTATTTTTATTAGCCTCAAAAGAACTCTTATGTTTTTAAATTACAAAACCACCCAAAATAGCTGATAAGATTAATTTTGGCCTTTAATCGGATTGCTTGCTCCCATGTGCAAAACTGCAGAGCACTTTACACGCGACTTTGTCGCTCCTACGTGCATCATCACGTGCCCATGTGCAAACCCCCTTACCAACTCGGCTCCTAAGATACCATCTTTTTTTTGTCAACGCCTCTGTTTTTTTCTCTAAACGCCTCTGTTTTGTAATTGTAACACTTTAAAAAAAACATAAGAAAATGGATTCTTGGATACTCAAGTTTCAGCTTCTGTTAGTGTTTGATTTAGCATGCTGATTCAGGTTCTTCCTGGTTTTGACTTTTGAAGGCCCTCTTCATTTTGAGCTTAAAACCGGGTCCTCTTCCTCTCTTCATCTTATTCATTATCTTTGCAATGTATAGCTCTTTGTTCTTAGTTTTGGAGTTTATTCATTAAGGTACGTAGGTGTTGGTGAGGCTAGAGCAAGATCAACTCTGTTCTTCTACTTCATTAACAACAAGTCATGCCTACGTAAGTAGTTGTTTTCTTATAGTATTTGTATAAAATAATGCACCCAGTGACCTGCTAACTTTTCTTCAAAAATATATTAAAAAGATATGGTCTTTATTTATAGAGAAAAGAAAGATTAAACCGGAGCCATAATCGGTTTAGAGACATGACCGAACTGAAAAGCTTCCACATATTTTTTTTGAGTCAACGGCTCTGTTTTTAAGTATAAATATAGATGTTTGTCTAACACTCAACATATTCAAGAAAAGGAATGGGTTCATGGATACTAAAGTCACTGCTCCTGCAACTTCTATTTGTGTTGATTCAGCATCATGCTGATGCAGGTTCAGTCATCAGATATCTTCCTGGTTTTGAAGGCCCTCTTCCCTTCGAACTTGAAACCGGGTCTGTCTCTCTTCATCTTATTCTTCATATTAGTCTTATAGACTGCATGACTCTAGAGTTTGGAGTTGAATGGATTCAGGTACATCGGTGTTGGTGAAGCAGAGGAAGATCAGTTGTTTTATTACTTCATTAAATCCGAGAACAATCCAAAAACAGACCCTCTTCTTGTCTGGTTAACTGGAGGACCTGGCTGCTCTTCTTTCTCTGGACTTGTTTATGAGAGTGGTAAAAGTCTCAAGTCTTCCTTCTTCTTTTGTCTCCACAGAATAAGTCAATGACTTGTTTTAATTGAACAAAAAAAAAAAAAATCAGGACCTCTTGCTTTTAAGGTGGAGACATACAACGGAAGTGTCCCATCTTTGGTCTCTACTACATATTCTTTTTTTTTTTGAATGAATGTAAAATTATATTCAAGCAAAAAACCTGTTACATCAAGTGCATCTGTTTTTATTTATATACTCCAACTACTAAAGAATCAAAAGATCTTCAAAAACTTTAAGTTTGATTTGGGACTTGTCTCCTTCCGAACCATGCGCGAAGACTCCTCTCCAAATACGCATGGCCCTTTGTCTTGACAGCAAGGAGGTGAATCCTTATCGTTTTGTCGATGAGATTGGTCAAAATAGCAGCCACTTTCGGTTCTTCTCCATGCCTCCTCGCATTGCGCTCTCTCCAAATGCTATGGACTGCAATCTGGAAGGAATACCTGATGAGGAACATCTCTGTGTGAGGATAACTCGTACCAGAAACAATTGTTCCAATGGTATCCCAATCAGTAGAAAAATCATCCTTGAGAAGCCCTTTAACCAAGCTTTCCCAAACCGCTGAGGAGTAGGGGCATTGGAAAAAGAGATGCTGGCGAGTCTCTTGAGCTCCATGGCATAAAACACACTCTGTGTTAACTGAGACATTCCATACTTGCATTTTATCTCCCGTTTGTAGTCTGTTTCTTAGTGCAATCCATAGCATGAAAGAGTACTTTGGGGTTGACTGAGAGAACCATACTCCTTTACTCCAAGGACAGATTTGACGTCGACTCCGCAATTGCTCCCAAGTCTTTTTTGAAGAGAATTTGTTTACAAACTTCCCTTCTCCCCACTTCCATAACTGAATGTCATCTGAGTCCTGCAACCCTCCAACACGTAGCTTATCAATCTCATCTTCGATATCATTTAAGATACTCTGTCTGTGCCTCCGCCTTCTGTGACTTGCAATGACATCTGCCATCATAGCATTTCGATCAATGCCTAGAGCTATGATGCCTCTATCACCAACCACGTCCTTAAGACACCCAATCTGAGACCACACTTCATGCCAAAATGAAGTATGAGTACCACTTCGGACGTCGACTTGGATAAAAGCTCTTGCTATACTCCTCATCTTCAGAATCTTTTTCCACATCCAAGACCCCAAGTTTGTAGTAGCTGAGATCGACCAAAAGGACCCCTTCCTTATCAAGTAGCAATGGATCCATTTAACCCACAAAGAAGACCGTGCGGAAGCAATTCTCCAAATGAGTTTCAGGCAGTGAACTTTGTTTATTTCTCTCAAGGATCTTATGCCTAATCCACCTTCATTCTTAGGGAAGCATATGTCTTGCCAGCTAACCTTTGCTTTCGTAGTTTTTAAATCCGGCCCTGACCATAAAAAAGCTGCACATAGACTCTCAATCTCTTTCAAGCAGCTACAGGGCAATCTGAAAGCCGCTAACCAGAAATTTGCAAGACTCGTAATGACTGAATTGATCAGCTGAAGGCGACCAGCATGTGAGAGGAACCGACCAGTCCAGGAGCTCATTCTTTTCCTGATCTTCTCTACTAAGGGCATGTAGTCATTGACTGTCATTTTCTTGGTGAGAAGAGGAAGCCCTAGGTAACGAACCGGCAGTTGACCCGAGGCAAACAACAACAATAACTTTGTATTTTTTATCCATGATCTTCATATCTTCAAGTTTTAAGATAATTTCTTATTTTTAGGTGGCGAATATAATATATTTGGATCAGCCTGTTGGAGCTGGTTACTCTTACTCAAGAAACCCACATGCTGATATACCAAGTGATACAGGATCAGTTAAGCGGGTCGATGAGTTTGTCCGTAAGGTAAACAGTCTGTCTTTGTGCTTAGACTTTTGGATTTTTTTATTATTTATTGATAATGATTGTTCAAAATAAATATTAAACCGTACATTTAAAGAACTAATGATATAATTTTAAAATTTAATAGTTCTATTTATATACATTTAACTTTTCTTCTGATAATATTGATCTTAAAACTAAGAAATATAAGTTAAAACTTAAAGTTTTAAACTATCATTTATATTTTTTATTTAACAAAAAATTTAAGCTTTAAAACAAAATTAAAATCATAGTCTTGTTCCAGCTCTACTTGCACATGCTAACAAATGGACTTAGTTCTTGTGCAGTGGCTAGCTAACCATCCTGAGTATTCCTCCAACCCTTTCTATGTCACCGGAAACTCTTATTCCGGTAAGGTGATTCCAGCCATCGTTCAAGAAATGTCAAAAGGAAATTGTATATGCTGCAAACCTCAAATAAATCTACAGGTTCATTACCATTTACTTGATGCCTACGTTATTTCCATATATAGCCTTATCAAGCACTAAGGATTTAGAGTTTTTGTTTTTGTTTTTGTTTTTCTCCTCCAACAACAACAGGGCTATGTGCTCGGAAACCCGGTAACAGACTTCGATCTTGACAATAACACTCGCGTTCCATTTGCTCATGGAATGGCACTCATCTCTGATGAACTCCATGAGGTTACCAATAACAATCTCTTTTTTTTGCCACAGTAAAGTAAGGGGATCCCATAAAGTAATTAACGAACCAAATCTTACTTTGTAGTCGATGAAGATAAGTTGTGGAGAAAAGTATGTAAATGTAGATCCTCTTAACACAGAATGCTTGAAACTAATTGACGAGTTTAAGCAGGTATGCACATTCTGAATGAAGTTTTATGGATTGCTAAATAAGGTAAACAAGTTCACTAACTAACTTTGAATTTGTGGTTTTATCTTACAGAGTGTCTCTAGAATATATGAAGAGCTTGTCCTAGATACAAATTGTGACACTACATCTCCTGATTGCTATGTAAGTAACTTTAAATCAACTGCAAACCACTAGAGAAGAAAATATTAACAAGCTTGTGTGTTGCAGACGTATAGGTATCTATTATCAGAATATTGGGCTAATAACGAGAGCGTACGTAGAGCACTTGGAGTGCTGAAGGTATGTGACAGAGTTAATACCATCATACATCATTGGTACCACAATCTGATGATCGAACTCTTAAGATGATATTTGGATTGCAGGGGACTACAGAGAAATGGGAACGATGTAGTTATAAAGTGCAGTGCAATCAAGACATTAAAAGCAGCATACCCCACCATCTTAGTAACAGCATTGCAGGCTATAGATCTCTCATCATCAGGTACACAACTTCTTTTAATAAGCTTGTGCTTCATTAATATTATTGTTTCTAAACCATCTTCTGGCATTAGCGGCGATCACGATATGACAACCCCGTTCGTTTCAACTCGAGCATGGATAGAGTCTCTCAACTATTCCGTTACTGAGAAATGGAGGCCGTGGATGATACTTGATAAAGTCGCTGGATACACCACAACTTATGCTAATAAGATGACCTTTGCTACTGTGAAGGTTACTACCTCTTTGCTACCCATTCTTTATTAACATAACATGCAGAGTTTTTTTTTTCTTGATTTGGTTTTGTGGGTTTGGTTTGATAGGGAGGTGGGCACACGTTAGAGTATAAACCAGAGGAAAATTCAATCATGTTCAAGAGGTGGATAAGTGGTCAACCTCTCTAACACACACTAACATTAATCTTGGTTAATGTATAAGCTGGAAGTGTTTGGTTTGGTTTGTTGATTTATCATAAATAAATGTTACATGTTACTACTACTCGTGGGTTTCCTTTATTACTTCCACTTTCTTTGTTAAGCTTTTCCTACCAACAAGTGATTAAGTATTTGCCTCTTATTGTATTACAAATGTTGTTGGATCTAGCATGTATTGTACTAATGTGTATTAGACCCAGCTGCAACGCACGTTACACGCGACTCTGTCTCTTCTCACGTGCACAACTTTTCATTACAGAGTGACTCTTTTAAAGTCTACTCGATAGAAAAGATTTGGTCTTTCTTTTATTTTAGTCAACTCCTATGTTTTCTTTAGTTTAAAGATGTTTTGTCATAACACTCAAACATTCAAGAGAAAATGGGTTCCTGGATATTCAAGTTGTCGCTGCTGCTGCAACTACTGCTTGTTGTTATTCACCATGCTGATTCAGGTTCTGTCATCAGATATCTTCCTGGTTTTGAAGGCCCTCTTCCTTTTGAGCTTGAAACCGGGTATTGTTCCTCTTCATATTAATTATATGTATGGATCTGTGTACTAAGTTTTGGAGTTTAATCATTTAGGTACATTGGTCTAGGTGAGGCAGATGAAGATCAAATGTTCTATTACTTTATAAAATCAGAGAGGAGCCCAGAAGAAGACCCTCTTCTTGTCTGGTTAAGTGGAGGACCTGGCTGCTCTTCTTTCTCTGGCCTTGTTTATGAGAATGGTGAATAGTTAATGACCTGGCTGCTCTTCTTTCTCTGGCCTTGTTTATAAGAAGTCTTCCTTCTTCTTTTTCTCCAAAGAATAGTTAATGATCTGTTTGAATTGAAAAAAAAAATCAGGACCGCTTGCTTTTAAGGTGGAGACATACAACGGAAGTATCCCATCCTTGGTCTCTACTACATACTCATGGACTAAGGTTAACACATATTACTCATGATCACAAACCAAATGAAACTTCGAGTTTTTAAGATCATTTCTTGTTTTCAGGTGGCGAATATAATATATCTGGACCAGCCTGTTGGGACTGGATTCTCCTACTCAAGAAATCAACATGCTGAAACACCAAGTGACACTGAAGCAGCTAAGCGGGTTAATGAGTTTATTCGTAAGGTAAACAGCAAACTATCATCTTCCTTTTGATGCATACAAACATTTAAGACTGTGTTGTGTTTGCTGTGCAGTGGCTAGCCAAGCATCCTGAATATTTCTCCAATCCTTTATATGTCGCCGGAAACTCTTATGCCGGTATAGTGATTCCAGCCATCGTTCACGAAATCTCAAATGGTAACACTCTTTTTCCTTTATCATTTTCAATCCCCATGCAAGCACCTTTTCTTTGAATCTTGTTTCCTGATCAGTTTTTTTTTTGTTGAAACATGTTTCTTGTCAGTTATTTACTTATTTCACTATTTTATCACAGGAAATGACCTAAGCTGCGAACCTCAAATAAATCTCAAGGTACATCAATATTTGCTTGCTCCTTACACTATCTTCATATACCTTATCAAGCATTAAGAACTAAAGATTTAGTCTGTGTTTCCTCTTCTCTATGATTTCAAACAACAGGGCTACGTGCTTGGAAACCCCTTAACAGACGGTGAACTTGATGGGAACGCTCGCATTCCATTTGCTCATGGAATGGGACTCATCTCTGATGAGCTATATGATGTATATATGAGAACATTTGTCTCTTGTCTCCATAATCAAGTAGCTAACGACCATTGCAAAACTTTTACTTTGTAGTCCATGAAGAGAAGCTGTGGAGGAAACTATTTTAACGTGTTTCCTCTTAACAAAGAATGCTTGAAACTCGTTCAGGAGTTCAAGCAGGTAGGTTACACGTTCTGGAAACTAGTTGCACGACTTGCGATTCAATGGTATTATCACTAACTTAGGATATGCATGTGGTATATGTTCAGTGTGTTTTTAGAGTAAATGAAGAACTTATTCTAGAATCAAACTGTGACCCAAAATTATGTAAGCTTCTTGGCATCTTTTGATCAAAATAGCTAGTCACCTAACAAACCACTAGAAAACAATGTTGACAAGGTTGCGTGTTTCAGACGTATCGATATTCGTTATCAGAATACTGGGCTAATAACGAGAGCGTACGCAGAGCACTTAAAGTGGTGAAGGTATATGACAAATTCATATTAGCATATATATATATATATATATATCAATGGTTATAACTAATGGACTAAACTCTAATGAGGGTTTAATTTGAACTGTAGGGGACTACAGGGACATGGAAACGATGTGACTATAATATGCGGTGCCCTCATGACATTAAAAGCAGCATACCATACCATCTGAATAACAGCATCAAAGGCTATAGATCTCTCATCTTCAGGTTACACAACTTTCTTTTTACAAGCTTGTGCTTCATTAAATATTTTGTTTTGTAACCTTCTATCTGGCATCAGCGGCGATCACGATATGGGAATCCCTTTCGTTTCAACTCGAGCATGGATAAAGTCTCTCAACTATTCCGTTACTGATAAATGGAGGCCGTGGATGATACTTGATAAAGTCGCTGGATACACCACGACTTATGCTAATAAAATGACCTTTGCTACTGTGAAGGTTACCTCTTTGTTACACATCTTTATTAGCATAACATGCAGAGTTTTTTTTTCTTTCTTGATATGGTTTGTGGGTTTGGTTTTATAGGGAGGTGGGCACACGTTAGAGTATAGTCCAAAGGAAAATTCAATCATGTTCAAAAGGTGGATTAGTGGTCAACCTCTCTAACACACAGTAACATTAGTCTTGGAGACTGGGACTGGTTAATGTATAAACTGGAAGTGTGTTGCCATGTTGGTTTGATGATTTATCATAAATAATTGTTACATGTTACTTGGTTCAGAAAAATAAAATAAATAAATGTTATATGTTACTACTACTCGTTGGTTTCCTTTACTATTTCCACTTTCTTTGTTAAGCTTTGCTACCAACAAGTGATTAAGTATTTGCCTCTTATTCTATTACAAGTGTGTTAGATCTAGCATGTATTGTACTAATGTGTATTAGACCAGCTGCAACGCACGTTACACGCGACTCTGTCTCTTCTCACGTGCACAACTTTTCATTACAGAGCGACTCTTTCAAAGTCTATTCAACAGAAAAGCTTTAGTCTTTCTTTTATTTTAGTCAACTCCTATGTTTTCTTTAGTTTAAAGATGTTTTGTCATAACTCCCAAGAGGAAAAATGGGTTCCTGGATATTCAAGTTGTTGCTGCTGCTGCAACTACTGCTTGTTGTTATATTCAGGTTCTATAATAAGATATCTTCCTGGTATTGAAGGCCCTCTTCCTTTTGAGCTTGAAACCGGGTTCTGTTCCTCCTCATCTTATTCTTCATATTAGCCTTAGAATGCATGGATCTGTGTACTCAGTTTTGGAGTTTAATCATTTAGGTACATTGGTCTAGGTGAGGCAGAGGAAGATCAAATGTTCTATTACTTTATTTGTGCAGTGGCTAGTCAAGCATCCTGAATATTCTCTAATCCTTTCTATGTCGCCGGAAACTCTTATTCTGGTATTGTTATTCCAGGCCATAGTTCAAGAAATCTCAAATGGTAACATTTTTTATTTAATCACTTCAACCCCTATACAATCACCTTTTCTTTGACTCCTGTTTCTTGATCAGTTATTTCACCATCTCATCACAGATAATGACATATGCTGCGAACCTCAGATAAATCTTAAGGTTCATCAGTATATGCTTGGTCCCTTAAACTACTTCCATATACCTTATCAAGCTGTAAGAATAATAGGTTTCTATATATTCCAACAACAACAGGGCTACGTGCTTGGAAACCCTTTAACAGACGGTGTGCTTGATGGGAACGCTCGCATTCCATTTGCTCATGGAAAAGCACTCATCTCTGATGAGCTCTATGATGTATATATAGCTACAAAACCTAGGATCTCTTGTCTCCATAATGAAGTAGTAAACGACTATTTCAAAACTTTTACTTTGTAGTCCATGAAGAGAAGATGTGGAGGAAACTATTTTAATGTGCTACACAGAGTGCTTGAAACTGGTTCAGGCGTTCAAGCAGGTAGGTTACACATTCTGGAAACTAGTTGCAGCTTCAATGGTTAAGTCACTAACATAGTATATGCATGTGGTTTATTTTCAGTGTGTTAGTAACTTAGTAGAATATATGAAGAACTTATACTAGCATCAAACTGTGATCCAAAATCTCCTGATTGCTATGTGAGCTTCTTTGAATCTTTTGATCAATAGCTAGTCACTCAACAAACCACTAGAAAACAATGTTGCGTGTTGCAGACGTATCGGTATTCGTTATCAGAATACTTGGCTAATAACGAGAGCGTACGCAGAGCACGTGAAGGTATGTGACAAGCATATATTATCATAGACGTAATAAGTTAATAACTGGTGATTAAAGTCTATAGAGGGGACTACTGGGAAATGGAAACGATGTGACTTTGATATTCGGTGTCTTCATGACATTATAAGCAGCATACGGCATACCATACCATACCATACCATACCATACCATACCATCTTAATAACAGTATCGAAAAGGCACACGTACGTTAACATAACATGCAGAGCTTTTTCTTGATTGGTTTGGTTTTATAGGGAGGTGGGCACACGTTAGAGTATAAACCAATGGAAAATTCAATCATGTTCAAGAGGTGGATAAGCAGTCAACCTCTATAACACACTGAAACATTGATCTTAAAGACTTGAACTGATCTAAACTAATGTTTTGGTTTATAGGATTTACCATAAATAAATGTTTACATGTTACTTGAAGAGTTTTCGTTTTCAAGAAAAAGGACAAAAAATTGATAAGCTATAAATGTCAAACTTTGACAACTTGAAGAGTTATATATATGGGGAATTTTCAAAAATACCACTTTCAAGGTACCATTATTCATCTTTACCACCACCAAAGACACATTTTCAAAAATACCTTATTTATTAAAATGGTAAAAACTCTTATATCATTGTTTTTATATGCTTTTAAAAATTCTAATCCCAAATTCTAAATCATAAACCTCCAATTCTAAATCCTAAACCCAAAATCTTCAACTCTATACCCTAAACCCTAAACTATATACCCTAAATTCAATATCCTAAACCCTAAACCCTAAAGTCTAAACTATAAACCCTAAATCCTCAACTCTAAACCCTAAATCCTCAACTCTAAACCCTAAACTATATACCTTAAACCCTAAAACATCAAATCTTAACCCTAAATCCTAAACCTTCAAATCTAAACCCTTCATTAAAAGTAGTGGTAAAAGTGGTTAGTGTAAACATGAAAAGTGGTACTATGAAAATGGTATTTTTGGCAATTTCTCTATATATATAGGTGGAGACTAAACCATCTACACCACAAATAGTTTCTGAAGATATACGTCATACAGTATGTTTTTAGAACCTAAAGCACATGATCTATTGGGCTTTAGCTTGTTGAATTTTTAGCCATGGCCGGCCCTGGCTCCACCCTTTGAGATTGAATGGGACTCCGATGTCTGGCACAATAATTATATTCATAACAAAATTAAACATTAAAAAAATAAATAATTTCATTCGTGGCAACCGGACAGGACAGCATGCGTAGCCTCTCGTCCTAAATGTGGCATCAACTCAGAAACTCAAAACAAAACAAAAACAAATGGAGATCAAGTTGCTGCTGCTTCTTCTTGTTGTTCAGCATGCTTATTCAAGATCTACCGTCAGATATCTTCCTGGTTTCCAAGGGCCTCTTCCTTTCGAGCTTGAAACCGGGTTCTGTTGCTCTTCTCATTTTCAAAACTAAACAGTCTTAAAAATGAATGACTCTGTGTTCTGATTTTATGGAGTTAAGTGGTTTAGGTACATAGGTGTTGGTGAGGCAGAGGAAGAACAGTTGTTCTACTACTTCATCAAATCTGAAAGAAATATTTTTTTAATGGTTTTGTTTTCAATTTGAGAAAAATGCAGGGCCTCTGTCTTTCAACATTGAGTCTGACAATGGAGATATCCCGTCATTGGTCTCTTCTCTACTACATATTCATGGACTATAGAAACATAGAAACCTTTTGTGGTCATCTCCAAGTTTTTGGATGATTGCTTCTTTTTATTCAGGTGGCCAATATAATCTATTTGGATCAGCCTGTTGGGACCGGCTTCCCTTACTCAAGAAATTCAATTGCCGAGATTCCAAGTGACACAAGATCAGCTAAGCTGGTGAATGAGTTTGTTCATAATGTAAAGAGAAAACTCAATTTGTTTTTATGTCTTTGTGCATAGACCTTTTAGAGATTTTGTTGTCCTCATTGGTGGTTGTTGTGCAGTGGCTTACTAAGCATCCTGAATATTATTCAAATCCTTTCTATGTCACCGGAAACTCTTATTCCGGTATAGTGGTTCCCGCCATTGTTCAAGAAATCTCAAATGGTTAGTTTCAGATACCACTCAATCCCTATGTAAAGGGTTTATGTTGATAAGTTATTTCTCTTACTTTTTATTGCAGAAAATGGTTTATGTTGTAAACCTCTAGTAAATCTTCAGGTTCATAATTGATCTTGGCTCTTGTTTTTTTATTACACATTTACCTTGTGGAGAGCATCTAGAATTAACCAAAACAACAGGGTTACGTCCTGGGAAATCCTGTAACAGATTTTAATAATAATGATAACTGGCGCATTCCATTTGCTCATGGGATGGCTTTGATCTCTTAACACAGATTGTTTGAAAGCCGTTCAAGAGTTCGAGAGTGTAGATTACAAACTGAAAAAAATTTAGACAGTATATATACAAATATCACTAACTTCAGACTTTGTGCGTTTTATCTACAGTGTGTTTCTGGATTATATATAACATATATTCTAGGACTAAAGTATGCAAACGCATCCGATCCCTGTGTAAGCAATCCCTCTGAGCATCGCATGTCTGTGCATTCTAACTGTTGGGCCAATGATGAGAATGTGCGCAGAGCTCTTCATGTGGAGAAGGTAATGTATTTATGATGACAAAGTTTAATATTAGTTGGTTTTGTAAAGGCTTTTGATTGATGGTAACGACCGAAACCGTGAGAATAACTTCTTCATAAGCTTCTGCTTAACCAAATATTGTTTGTAAACTTTTCTTTTGTCATGGTTGTGAACAGCGGTGATCACGATATGACAATCCCTTATGTTGCAACGCAAGCATGGATAAGGTCTCTCAACTATTCCATTACTGAGAAATTGAGGCCATGGATAATACTTAATAAAGTCGCCGGGTATATACTTTTTTTTTGCCTTTTCAGGGTTTTTGTTATTCGTTTGTATAGGCTGATCAACATTTTTATTTGCAGATACACCCAGACTTATGCTAACAAGATGACATTTGCTACTGTGAAGGTAGCTCTTTTTGATCCACAGCACTTTTACATATATGCAGAGCTTTTCTTGATTTGTTTGTGGGTTTGGTTTATATAGGGAGGTGGGCACACGTTAGAGTATAAACCAGAGGAAAATTCAATCATGTTCGAGAGGTGGATAAGTGGTCAACCTCTCTAATCACAGAAACTCATGGAGACTTGGACTGATCTAACTAATATTAATGCAGAAAGGTGTATGGTTTGATGAATCTACCATGTATAAATGTTACTATAGAGTACTTGTGGGTTTTCTTAGAGTATTATTTTGTTAAAAGATTGCCTTATATCCAGTATTGTATAAAAAGAAACATCGTTTTCAGAGAAATGACAAAATCTGCAAGTTACAAGTGTCAAACTTGATGACTTGAAGAGTGTTACGTTGGACTAATCCATTCCATTCCACCAAAAATAGTTTCTGAAGATTTGTGTCTTATCTTTTTAATATATTTTAGAACCTAAAGCACATGGTTATTGGACTTTAGCCTGTTGAAATTTAGCAGTGACTCCACACTCTGAGATTGAATTGGGAATGGGATATCTGGCATAATAATTAAATCATAATAAATTAAACATCATTAAACATGAATAATTTATTCGTGCCGACCGGACCGCATGCATAGTGGTGCCTCTCGTCCAAAATGTGACCTTAACTCAGAAACTCAAAAGAAGAAAAAACAATGGAGATCAAGTTGCTGCTGCTACTTGTTCTTGTGTTGATTCAGCATGCTTATTCAAGATCTACCATAAGATGTCTTCCTGGTTTCCAAGGCCCTCTTCCTTTCGAACTTGAAACCGGGTTCTGTTCCTCTTCTCATCTCATCTCATCTCATCTCCAAGTTAATAATCTTGTAAATGATTTGACTCTGTGATCTGAATTTCTGGAGTTAAGTCGTTTAGGTACATTGGTGTTGGTGAGGCAGAGGAAGAACAGTTGTTCTACTACTTCATCAAGTCTGAGAGAAATCTCAGAAGAAGACCCTCTTCTTATCTGATTAAGTGGAGGACCTGGCTGCTCTTCTCTCTCTGGCCTTCTTTTTGAGAATGATAACATCTAAAACTCTTTTTTCTTTTCTCTAGAGAAATTTTGATGATTTTGTTTTCCATTTGAGATAAATGCACGCAGGGCCTCTGTTTTTCAACATTGAGTCTGAAAATGGAGATATCCCATCATTGGTCTCTACTACGTATTCATGGACTAAGGTTAACACAAAGTGCTTATTCAATATGACACAGAAACCTTTTGTAGTCATCTTTAAGTTATTGAATGATTGCTTCTTTTGATTTAGGTGGAAAATACAATCTATTTGGATCAGCCTGCTGGGACTGGCTTCTCTTACTCAAGAAATTCACTTGCTGAGATTCCTAGTGACACAAGATCTAAGCTGGTCAACGAGTTTGTTCATAATGTAAAGAGAAACTCATTTCAAGTATTTTTTTTTATGTCTTTGTGCTAAGACCTTTGGAAATTTTGTTGTCGTCATTGGTGGTTGTTGTGCAGAGGCTAGCTAAGCATCCTGAGTATTATTTCAATCCTTTCTATGTCACTGGAAACTCTTATTCCGGTGTAGTGGTTTCGGCCATCGTTCAAGAAATCTCAAATGGTAAGTTTCTTATACCACACTTCAGTCCCTAGGCAAACCCCTCTTGATAAGTTATTTCTCTTACTTTTATTGCAGAAAATGGTTTATGTTGTAAATCTCTAGTAAATCTTCAGGTTCATTGATCTTGCTCTTGTTTCTTATTGCACATTTACCTTGTCGAGAGCATCTAGAATTTAACCAAAACAACAGGGTTACATCCTGGGAAATCCTGTAACAGATATTGATAATGACGATAACTGGCGCATTACATTTGCTCATGGGATGGCTCTGATCTCTGATGAAAACTACGAGGTACAAGTACTGTGTGTATGTTTATCTTGTCACCACCATAATGAAGCAACTAAGTCATGATTCTTCTTAATTTGCAGCTTCTGAGGAGAAGCTGTAGAGGAAACTATATTAAAGTGGATCCTCTTAACAAAGATTGCTTGAAATCCGTTCAAGAGTTCGAGAATATAAGATTATAAACACACTGAAAAATTTTAGACACTATATATACAAACAAATATCACTAACTTCAGACTTTGTGCTTTTATCTACAGTGTGTTTCTGGATTAGATATAACGTATATTCTAGGACTAAAGTATGCAAACGCATCCGATCCCTGTGTAAGCAATCCCTCTGAGCATCGCATGTCTGTGCATTCTAACTGTTGGGCCAATGATGAGAGTGTGCGCAGAGCTCTTCATGTGGAGAAGGTAATGTATTTATGATGACAAAGTTTAATATTAGTTGGTTTTGTAAAGGCTTTTGATTGATGGTAACGACCGAAACCGTGAGTTTGCAGGGGAGAATAGGTGAATGGTTACGATGTTATCGTGAAATACCGTACAATTTTGACATTAGAAGCAGCGTACCGTACCATAAGAGCAGCAGCATCCAAGGATACAGATCTCTCATCTTCAGGTGGTCCACAACAACTCTTCTTTATTCTTCTGTTAAGAATTACAATCTTAATAAACTCTTCTTTTTTTTATTTGACATGATCTTTGTGGTGAAACAGTGGTGATCACGACATGTACGTACCTTTTCTTGCAACTCAAGACTGGATAAGATCACTCAACTATTCCATTATTGATGATGACTGGAGGCCGTGGATGATTCACAATCAAGTCGCTGGGTACGATTCCAACAGTTTTTTCTAATATATTTTTTTGATTATTTCTCTAACAAAAGGACACACACACCTTTAGGATCGAATAATCTTTTTTGGTTGCAGATACACAAGGACTTATGCTAACAATATGACATTTGCCACTGTGAAAGCAAGTCTAATATGTTCTTATTACGTTACTGAAAATAGAGCTTTTATACTTGAGAGTTTCTCAGTCTTTGTGGGTTTGGTTTGGTTTATAGGGAGGCGGGCACACGATGGTGTATAAACCTAAGGAGTGCTCTGTCATGTTCGAGAGATGGATTGATGGCCAGCCTTTGTAACATTATATCTATCAATGATTTGTGGTTGAAAACCTTTTGCAAAATCTTGATATGGTGATGTCTACATGGTTTATCTTTGGCTTTGATATAGCAACACTTGGTGTTTTATCTATCACTAGTGTTTTCTTTTATACATGACTGTCGAACTGTCGATATTCAGGTTGCTTCACCAATCTAAAAGAATGCATATTTGCATGAGGAACTATAAATACACCTATTCATCAATAACTCTATTTATAACCACTTCCTAATGAATCGGTCATTTGAATAAGTCATACTTTTATTTTGAAGATTAATGCTTCGTAAATAAAAATAGAAATCAATATATGTATCCTCCCTTATCTTTAGGATTCAATTCCCACCTTCGATATTTCCACTTCATTTTCATTCCAGCTATTTAAGACCTCAAAACATTAAAAAAATATTCACAACTAAATTGTTTCAAATTTCTCAATAAATATTTATTCAAGGCTAAGTAATTATCAATATTGTTACAAAAAAGAGTAATTATTAATACCTACTAATCAATCAAAAAATGAAGACCATTCCGTTAATGTGCATCGCCTTCGTCATACTCTTGACATCGTTCCCGGCTACGATCAAGAGTAACAAGCTCGCAGATGTTTGCAAAACAAGTCTTGATTTCTGCATGCGCGAAATTCCAAAAAATAACCACCACAAAGCCAGATGTTGTGAACAACATACAGGAATACAAAGACCTCCATCAAGATCATGTTACTGTATATTATCAAAAGATACAGCTAATTTTTTTCGTCTTGCCAAACTTTTCAATTTATGTGGAAAAGCTGTTTTGAATGATCCTAACCCGTGTTAATGATGCGAGCGTAAGATAGCCAACCAACCAAACCCCAAGAATCTTCAAACCAAATTGGAGATATTTTATCGTCAGTTATTTCCTAATTTTGTTTTAATCAAGTTATTGTTTAATAGGAGAGATTATTGGTCTTGTTTATGTTCACAAACCATCTCTCTCCCATATTTATCTTCCTCGTTTGAATTACAGTTCAATGTCTGTATTTGTTTTTTTAATGTATTTTCCTAAATAAAACTGAAAAGGTTTAGTCTATTCTAAAATTACTACCATTAAGAAATATTTGTTCTTAATCTTGGTGCTTTGGAATTTTTAACACCAACTTTATTCATAATGTAAAGGAAAAAGACGAACTTTTTTGAAAAAGACGAACTTTCCGGTTTTTTTTTTGTAACACCGACTTGTATTCAAATATTACTAGGGATTCAGAGAGCAAACCTTGCTTAGTGAAGGGATTCTTTTGTTTTTTGAATAAGAAAGTCTTAATAAACTTTTTTTTCTTGGCATGATCTCTCTGGTGAAACAGTGGTGATCACGACATGTACGTACCTTTTCTTGCAACTAAAGACTGGATAAGATCACTCAACTATTCTATCATTGGTGGCAGGAGGCTTGGATGTTTACAAACACTACAAGATCAACTAGGTGAAACACTATTTATAATGACTTCCTATTGAATTGGACGTCATTTGAACAAGTTAATACTAGCATTTTGGTTTTATATATAGAGAGGCGGGCACGCACCATTGTGTAAACCAGTTGAATGAATCATGTTCAAGAGGTGGATAAGTGGTCGACCTCTATATATAACAACCTATCAAATAGTTATACACCAAAATCACTTTATTTACATATAATGATGACTTGATGAGTTTAGATAGGGCAGAACATATATTTAACCTATGCAAATCTTCACACAGACTGATTTGTATATGATCTTTTAAAAGATCTTTGCGACTCATGGTCCCAAATAAAGGGACAATTATATGACCATTGACCACTAAAAGTTAAAACAACAATTTATGCAAAACGAATTTGAAAGACCTGCCGACAATTACGGTTGATCATTAAAAAATGCATATAGAAGGCGGGATTAGGTACAAGACTACGCCTAATGAAGTGATAATCCCTTAATAACAGTTGACTACCAATGAAGAAATATACACAAGATATTATAAATAAAGTTTCTATAAAGATAATATATATAAATTAGGAGAATATATGATAAATAATATTTTTATAAATATATTATAAATAATTTAGGGAATTTAATTGAAAAGAAAAATTATATATTTATAAGCAAGAAAACCTAAGATAATCACATACCAATCTAAACATCAAGGCCTACCGGAAAAAATATGTTATTTAAATTTTAAAGCAACTTGAATGGTTAACCATAATTTAAATTTGACATTGGAAAGATAACTATTCTATAAAAAAAGATTTAGTAAGAAAATAGGTTTAGGTAGTTTACCATTTCTACCTTAATAGTATCACATTCACAATTTAGCTAAAGCTTAATCAAAATTTTTTAAAAAAAAATAGGTGAAAACGCAGCGATTTTAATTAAAACCATTCAAATGTTATGATATCATTTGAAAATAATAAATACCTGAGCATAGAAAACTTAAATGTCAATAGAATATAACTCACGGGACTTTTCACGTTGTCAATAAATAGAATACAACTCTTTATTTCGTTAACAACCTTTATTTGAATTCAATTTAGCTGACAGAATAAATACATAAATAAAGAATGTTTTTCCGTTATAATCTTTTTTTTTTCTGGAGTATGCGCGTTATCATTTTCAAATCAAGATTGCCGACACTCTACTAAAAGAGATGAAAAGAAATCGTCAAAACACTCATTTGACAACAAATAATATTTGTTAAAACAAAAAAAAGTGTAATCGGAGTATTAAATAATAAATAAAAAAGGTTCTAATAGGAAGAAGAAAAAAAAACTGAAAAATAAATAAATAATGGTAGACTACTAGTAATATACTACGATGGATGTCCAATGAGATTAGAGTCTTGAGAGAGAGAGAGAGAAAGTGAAGAGGCTAAAGCGATTTCAACCTCCCCTCCGTCGTCGCCGTCCTTGGACCCCGTACTTACCGCAACTTCTCTCTTCTTTCTGTGAAAAAAAAGCCGATAGATTTTTCTCTTACACAACTTCGTCCTCCTCCTCAAGCTAAAATTTTGTTTCTTCGGGAAGATTTCATGCAAATGGAGTTTGAAGAACAAGAAGAAGCTCACAAGTTCACTCCTGACAACTATCTTGTCTTGGAGCAGGTTAGAAGAGGCAAGTCTACTTCCGATTTCGTGCTTCTTCACAGAATCGACGACAAAAAGTAAGACTCTCTTTTTTAGTTTCCTTTTTTCAGACAGATTTTTTAGTGATTTGAGTCTTGAACACCCCCCAAAATTGCCGACAAAGGTTTTGTTTTTCTTTTCTTGTCTGAAATTTCCATGGAAAATACAAAAAAAAAAATGGATTTTTTTTTTCTTTTTTTCTACAATTGTGTGTGTTTGTGATATGTTGTTGGTCTCTCGCTAGCTACCTTTTTCATGCCTTTTAAGTTTCTTGTCTCCGTTAGGTATGCAATGAAGAAGATATGTCTTGCTAAACACACTGAGAAATTAAAGCAAGTCGCTTGCCAAGAGGTAACTTTTGAATCTATTATTTTGGGTACATAATTAGATTTGTAGTTTCCTTTTGTGTTCTCAATCAATATGTTGTTGATATATATATGTTTGTGTTGCAGATGAAAACGCTCTCAAAATTAAACAATCCTTATATCGTGGAATATGAAGATTCTTTGATTGATGAGGTAAAATGATTTAAGATATAACAGGTTTTATCAAGATTATTATCATCAGCATTTGACATTTTTTTATTACTTTCTCTTTTTTGAAACAGGACAATAACGCCTGCATTTTTACTGCTTACTGTGAGGGAGGGAACATGTGAGTTTTGTGGACTCAAGTCTTAAAATGAATTTTTACATATGAATTACATGATTTATACTGAATCGAAATAACAAACCTTCTTTTTTTTTGGTTACCAAATCAAAGGGCTAATGCTATCAAGAAAGCCAGAGGAAAGTTATTTCCAGAGGAGGTAACCTCCTCAACTTTCCAGTTTATTCGTTTTTTTCTCCACACTATTACTGTCTGTCTGGTCATAACAAACTCTCTCATGTGATTCTTTGCAGAGAATCTTTAAATGGTTAGCACAGTTGTTACTGGCTGTTAACTATTTGCATTCAAACCGTGTACTTCACATGGACCTTACGGTACACATCTTTCATCACTACTACTTTTGCTGCTGTGTGTGTCTTTTTTTTTTTGGTAAAAGAATAACGCTCTGAATTAATAATATCATTGCAGTGCTCAAACATTTTCCTTCCAAAACATGATCACGTCCAGCTTGGTATGATAAAATGAGAACTTTTCACTATAAAACCTGTGTGCTCTAAATCAGCTTTGAATCACCACTACACACGGTGCAGGTAACTATGGTTTGGCGAAACTCATCAATCCAGAAAAGCCTGCTTCCTTGGTGTGTTCTCTACCTAACCCCTTTTATGCAATCTCTCTGGACCCATTTGTGTATTTACTATCTCTAAACAAAAAAAAAAAACAAATCATTTCTTCTCAGGTTCCAGGAATTGCTAACAGCATGTGCCCTGAGGTTCTAGAAGATGAGCCATATGGGTATAAATCTGACATATGGTCACTAGGTAAAAGTTACTGAGTTTAAATCCCAATATGTATACTTCAAAGTTACTAATAAGAATATGCTTTCTTCAGGTTGCTGTATGTATGAAATTACATCACACCAGCCTGCGTTTAAAGCTCCGGTGAGCATCAGTCTTAGCTAAGTGTTTCCATGTGAGTATATTAAAACTAAAGTTGTGGCTCTTACAGGATAAGGCTGGGCTAATTAACAAGATAAACAGATCTCTGATGTCTCCTCTTCCCATTGTCTACTCCTCCACCTTGTAAGTCTTCTTCTTCTTGTTTGTTTCCAGTGACATAAACAACATGAACCGTGTCACAACTTCTTTTTCATATTTACAGGAAGCAGATGATAAAGCTTATGCTTAGGAAGAAGCCTGAACATCGGCCAACAGTAAGTTATCAAACATATAAGTGACTGTTTGATATAAACAACAACAACACTAATGCTATTTAACTATAAACTATTCTGCAGGCCTGTGAATTGCTAAGGAACCCTTGTCTGCAACCATACCTCCTCAAATGCCAAAACCTGTCTCCTATCTATCTTCCTGTCTTCCCCATCAACAGCCCTAAGGACAAGGCGAGAAGATGTTCGCTGCCAGGCAAGTTTGTGAAGGAGAGAGAAGAAGAGAGGGAGAAGAGCGAGGTGTCTCGCAGCTTGGAGAACTTATATCCGTTTTGGACCAAAGCAGAGACTGGTTCTAGCAGCTCATCTCAACCAGCATCATCCACAAATGAAACAGATGACAAGCCTGAGACAAAACGAATTGATCCAAGCTGCCATGCGCTGAAGGTTTCTGAGCCTACTACAGAGAAGCAGAAGGATGATGTGCCAAAAGAATGGGAAAATATGCTCTCAGAAGAATCTCAGTTACTTGATGTTGATGTGGAGATTGTGAGTGCACAAGAAGGTTTATGTTTCACTCAAGCAGAAGCAGAAGCTCAGGAGGCAAAGGATCAGAGAAAGCTGTCTGAAGTTGTAGTAGCAGAAAGTGGAAGCGTTGAGGTGGAGGAGGAGGAAGAAGCAAAGACGGTGAAGCTAACGGCGAGTGAGATGTCTTCTGTGCTGAGCAAGCTGAGGAATCTAGGACCACCGCAGAGCAAAGAAAGAGCAGATGCGTTGGAGTGTTTGCTGGAGAAATGCGCAGGGCTTGTGAAGCAAGAGAAGTATGAAGAGCTTGCTGGTTTGCTCACACCGTTTGGTGAAGACGGTGTTTCTGCTAGGGACACTGCTATTTGGTTCGCAAAGACGCTCTTGTCTTCTTCTTCTGACAAACTCAACCAAGGAACCTGATTTGAGTTTTGAGTTTGAGAAAAAAAAAACATTTTTCTTTTATTTGTCAAATATGTAGAAATCTTTTTTTTCTGATTGCTTTTCCAATTTTTAGTTTGTGAACACTCTGTTTTTCTATGTAATATCTACTGCAACTAAGTTATATATTTGAATGTGAGCTAGTTTTCTCTTACTGTTACAATGTTGACCCAAAAAAAAGAATCTAATGAGTAAAGCCCTAATTGACTAATTCTAAAGCAGCGGTCTCTATAACACACTAATCAGAACAGATGAATGAGATCATCGTCCTCCGTGAGGTTGTACACCACCGAGAGAGTCAGCCTGTCAAAAAAAGGTGTTGTGGACTCAGTAACTTCATTGCAGAAGAGATTACACAAGAAGAGAGCTAAAGTTGTAACTCTTTATATCTACCTGAAGACAATCAGGATGAAGAGAACGATGTAGAATCCGAGCTTGGTAAACCGGAGCTTCTTTTCAAAGTCAATACCACGGAACACTTCAGTGACATCAATAAGATGTCGTCGCTTATTGTATCTGTAACCCCCCAAATTGATAAAAGTTTTTATTGACCTTCCATATCAAATCAAGAAACAAGAATATGGATAGGGAGAGAGAGAGAGAGAGAGGGGCTTACAACATAGCGTGATAGCAGGTTACAGGGAGAGAAACGAGGAAAAAGAACCAATGCCAAGTGAGGAGGAAGAGAAGGCAGAGTGAGCCTTGGAGGAGGAACTCAGGTAGTACCAAACGGTTGATACGGATTGATGTTTCAAAAGGGTTAAATCGGTTAAACATATAACCTATAGTAGTATCACACACACAATATCAATAGAAGAAAGAAACAAAAAAAAAAAGCTCTCAGCAGTTAAAATCATAAGCAAGAGGTGATAATAGTGTGTGTGAGTAAACAATATTGGTTGAGCAATAGCTGCAAACTAGTATTGAAGACAAACCAAAAGCACAAGAATCAACAATGAAACCTCTTAAAGTTAAATATCATATTATCAACATTTAAACCCCAATTTACAAAAAAAAAAAAAAAATATTTAAACCCTAACATTTGCAAAAAAGAAAAAAACAATGAAACCTCTTTGGACATAAAATTTTCTGAACAAAAGCTAAGAGAACCTTAGAAGGTTTTTTTTTTCACAGCTACAAAGGCGTATGCTAGCTAGGATTCTGGTAATAAACTGTGAATAATTATTACTACACACGCAAGAATTGAACAGTAAAAACCCTAAGGACAGATCTCGATTTGAGAATCTGACTTGTTTAAGGAGGGGGGGGGACAAGGTGGGATATGGACCTGATAGAAGACGGAAGCTACGAGGGCTAAGCTGATAACGAAGGAGATAATCCATAAGAACAAATCGCACTCCATTGTTTTCTTTTGATCAAGGAATCGAGAGACCACCAACTATTACTACTAAAAATCGTTGCTTCATTTATTTTTGGGTTTAGGTTGTTGCTGTTAAACCTACCTCGATTTCTTTAAATAATAATGCGATTTTTTTTTTGGAACATTTTGTAAAGATTAATAAGCTTGGTGACTTTCAAATATTGCAACGAGGAGAGAGTAGGCATTAGCATTAGCATTACCATAAATTTAACCTTAGGAAACGAACATGTGATAACGTAAATTCTCCAGACTTTCTTGACCATCACAAACCACACATCTTCTTACTTACTTTGATTGCAAACCCCTCCTCCAGCCAAAAAGCTTTACTTTCTTCTTGACTTCTTGGACGAAACCCGGCTTTCAACTCTTCTTTTGGCAGCTTCGAACTCTTCTTCGTTTGGCTCTTCTGTGTCAGCACTACTGCTACCATACTTGGAGGCAAGTGACGAGAACATTGTATCGAACTTCTCTTTCCTCGAATCTCTTCGCTGTGAAATTAGAGCGTAGAGATCCGTCTCTGCGCTCGCTTTAGCTCTACAAGTATTTGAAAATTTTGAAACATGTTAACAAGAAAGTTTTTACATTAGAGAGAGAAATTATTGAGAAAAAAGGCAAGACATGGAGAAGGAGAAGCTTACTTCTTCTGTCTCATCTTTTGGGGACTAGTGGGAGGTTTAATTTCTGAGACTTCCTTTGCCCATTTCTTGTAAGCTTTTGTTGACTTCACTTCTCCTGCAAAGGCGGAACAATGGTTTCATAGAATCACGACTTGTCATGCGTTTTTTTTTTATAAAGAATTAGTGGAACAGAGAGAGAAGACTACCTGCTGCAATGGCCTCATCGATGATATCTTTGAAACGGTGTGAATCAAGCTTGGGGTCCGAGCAAAGCATTGAGCAGAAGAGCCTGGAAAGTTATGGTACCAATGAATTCATAGAAACTTCAAATGCACAAAAGTTTAAAATAAAAGGAATGAAAACAAGGGTGGGTGATAATAAAATTACCTGCTCATTTTACCCTTAAACTTGGTGTAGAGCTCAATCAGATCATTCTTCTCGGACTCAGAACCCCTGTAGTTTGCCTCAAACTCTTCAATATCTTCCTCGGTGACCTACACTACACAAACGCCACAAGAATCAGCAAGTGAAAAGAAACAGAACAAACAGTTGTGTGTCCAAAGTCCAAAAACAAAAAGGAGAATCTATATTATGATTGGCGTTTGTTACCTTCTTGTACATGGCCTTGAAGAAGTCCCTCAAGTTGTCAACCACATCTCCAGAAAGATCCTAATAAGATGGTGAAAGAAAAAAAACAAGTTTGTAAAAAAGAACATCCTGCAGTTTTCTTACCGAGATTGAAAAGAGACTTTATATAATATATGTGCAGTGTGTGAACTTCAACGAAAACAACAAATATAGCCTGACTTACAGCATCATCGACGGAGCCAGTTTGATCATAGACAGCTCTTTTCTCTTCATCACCGAGAATCGAAATCACCTTCTGCAGCTGCTGAAATTTCTCTTTAGCTTCTTCCTGTTTTTTTAAAAGACAAAAAAAAAAAAACATTAAAACATCACTGTAAAATACAAACAGACCCACAGATAGAAACTATAAAGGCTCTCAAGAGCAGAGTGTTGAAACCTGGTCGTCCTTGTTTTTGTCAGGATGAAGCCTGAGAGCCAACTTGTGGTAAGCTTTCCTTATCTCCTGTTGACTTGCTGTCGCTCCCACTCCCAGAACCTTCCAACCAAATCCGTTACAAAGATTCTTTAATTAATCATACAATTAATCAACAAAACAAAACAAGGGGATGAAGGGATTCCCAAAAAAAAAAATTACATTTGGATCATAAACAAGTAGATTTATTCTTACAATCCTAACAAACACAAACGATTGAAACTCATCACAACTATGCAATGAACTATCCAAAAACTAACCCTAAACCTTAATCGAGGAAAGGGAGACGATTCGCAGATTGATAAAAAAAAAGAGAAAGGAGAGAGATAGATGACACCTCGTAAAGACTTTTGTGGCTACTATATCCACCATCGTTCTCCATTTCTCAACCTTCTCGTTCTTCTGCTCTTTTTTTTCGGCGAAACAGCAATTCACATCAAAGAGAAGCCCATCTACTTTAGAACAAGGTTTTTGGCGCAAATAAGTTCCTAACCTTTTTTGTGTTGCCGCCTATTTTGTGAAACAAAAAGGTATCCGATTCGATCGTCTATTGACCTAATAAGTAACTTCGGTATTTATTTATTTACGGCACAATTTAAACCGAAATTGTTTTTTTTTTTTTTATGTAAATAAACCGAGGTTGATCTGGTAATTTCACTTACTGATTTCCAATCTAATCAATCTCTTTTAGAAAATCTACTGTAATTTAAATTCAAAGATTTTCAATTTCTTCTCTAAACTCATTCGGTTTGCTTTCTTGCTTTTTTTTGTTGTTGTTAATTCGAATTGAACACTTTTAATAATCGGTTTAGATAAAGACCACCGGTTAGGCGATCGTACGGTGACCAATAGGCAAAATGTGAAATAATCGGCCGAGATTAATTTGGTCTATGGTAAACTCTGTGATCCACGGCACATAGGAATAAGAGTAACTAGGTCCCGCATCGGCCGTTAATCCTCCCTTTCTCTCTTTCTCAGCCGATATTTGTAACAACTGTTCTCGTTCGTTCCTCGTCCCTTTTGATCTGCGTTTCTTCATCTGTTCATGGTAGATTCCGCTGAATATACGAATCTGATACTCTTAGCGTGGATCTGTTTGAGAGGATCGTGAATCTGGAATTATCTTCTATCCGTTTTTGTGTTTTTTTTTTAAGCCAAGGATGTCTAATTTGTATGGAGATTACAACCAAAAGATCGACTACGTCTTTAAAGTCGTCTTGATCGGAGATTCCGCGGTCGGAAAAACACAGCTGCTTGCTCGGTTCGCTAGGAACGAGTTTAGTGTCGACTCTAAAGCCACCATCGGTGTTGAGTTCCAAACTAAAACGCTCGTCATCGATAACAAAACCGTCAAAGCTCAGATTTGGGATACTGCTGGCCAAGAGAGGTTTGCGTTTCTTCCACTTCACGCTACTTAATTCTCTCATATCGTCATTCGTTTAGACAGTGACATGCATGCATGGATATAACGTGACATTTTATTCATTCCCTGTTAATTACTCTGTACTTGAACTACGTACGTACGTACCCATTATTGATCATCAGAAACATCCACAACTCATCCATTTGATAGATGTTTTCGAATATTATGCAAACAGTTTAAGCAGGTTATACACATATATATACATGATTACATGATCTATGTTTTAATATAATTCAATAGTGTGCTTAGAAAAGACTAGTACGTGTGATTGAGATTGGTCTATTCGAACTTTACTGTACAGGGGATAGTCCCACGTTGCTTTTTTTCTTACTCTATGCCACTTATATTAATCGGTGTTCTGCTTCTTGGTCATAAGTTATTTCATTGCTTGTTTAAGAAACTAAATTTCCCATTAGCTTCTATAGTTTTGATATGGTCAAAAGGCAACATGACTATGTGATGTTTGATATATAATCACTATTTCTTACAAAATTTTTTTGTAACACCTATTTTGCACAATCAATCGCTCTGTTTGTCACTATATACATCAGATTTTTTTACTGTTCTTGTTTTTTTCAGATACCGAGCAGTGACAAGCGCGTACTACCGTGGAGCTGTTGGGGCAATGTTGGTCTACGACATGACCAAACGTCAATCATTTGATCACATGGCTAAATGGCTAGAAGAACTAAGAGGGCACGCGGACAAAAACATAGTGATTATGCTAATCGGTAACAAATGCGATCTCGGAAGCCTAAGAGCAGTGCCAACCGAAGACGCACAAGAGTTTGCACAAAGAGAAAACTTGTTCTTCATGGAAACCTCTGCTCTCGAATCTACCAATGTTGAAACCGCTTTTCTGACTATCTTAACAGAGATTTATCGTCTAATCAGCAAGAAATCATTAACGGCTGATGATGATGACGCCGATGGGAACTCGAGCCTCTTAAAGGGGACTAGGATTATCATTCCTACCGAGCAGGAGAGCGGGAATAGAGGTGGATGTTGTGGCAAAACGTAACTCCAAAAGCGAAAGACAAAAGATTATATTCTTTTTTTTGTTTTGGGTTTGTTGTGTTTTTCTTTGTGTTTTATTCATGTTAGGCCATTTCTTCTTGGAACGAAACAATAAGTCAAGGTTTACTAGAGAAAGAAGAGTTTATGAGGGTGAAACCAAGAGCCCCATTATCTTACGTACCACTATGATCAAGGAGACCAGCATTTTGAGATTGTGATTGTGTTTTAACTTTTAGAAAAACTGAGACTAGGTGAATATTTTCTTGTTTCATTATCTATGGGTTGTTATTAGGCATAGACTAATGAAATATTAACTTTTATATAGTTTTCAAAATTAATATACACTAGACGTTAGATTAATATCATCCAAGAGGCAACATATGGTACATTCAGAGCAATACTTTTTTTACAAGTGTTTGACCATAACTTTTAGTTGTGCATCTAGGAATAAGATTCACAATATTATCTTTACAAGTGTTTGATCATAATTTTCTTTACAAGTGTCTGCCTAGACTAGGATGACTGCATTATTGTAATTTTGATTATCGTACTCGGTATGTTACAAATTAAGTTTCGACGCAGTGGCCAATGTACGGGGTGGGTCAAACTATTAAATAGAGAATCAAAGTAGTTCTGACATACTTTCATGTACAACCAACCTCTTCTTCTTTTATTTCCCTGGATTTTGCAGCGCAGAATATTACAAATGACTCTTGATGAAAGCCAGAGAGCGGATAAGAACTGTTCTCACCATCACATGTCCTTATTTCTGCTGCACAATGATGAGTTTCACAGGGACGGTCTCTATATAGGTTAGAGTGGAAAGAGTCTTGGTGAGTTAAGCAAGAACACAACTTCTTTGTAACTCAAAGGGACGTGGTATTTGTGCAAATGATCTACTCGTGTTGTATCATCTGTTTTGATCTACTCGTGTTGTATCATCTGTTTCTTTTTAGGAATAAGATTCGTTCGGATTTCGAAAGTGGTGGGCTCTACTAATACTTATCTGTCTGCCCATTGTATTATTGATTTTGTCTCGATACACAACAAATATTGTCGCAGTTTTGACTCATTGGATTCCATTGTCATATCATAATCATAGTTGTTTAGCACGTTTTTTTCGTTCTCTGTGAATAATGTCATGTAATTGTATTAGTCTTGGGGTAAAGATACACAGTGTATCGTGCACAAAAAAAAGAAGATACACAGTGTATCATACACTATTGACCTGTACTGTTTAAATGCTTTTAGTGTGCATGTATATGAAATGATTGCAGCATGGCAATTCATATGATTGTACTCGTGGAGGGACTGCAACCACATGCAAACTTTCAAAAAATAATTTAAAATTGCAGAGATGTATTTACCGCGCTTTTTTGAATTACAATTTTTTTTTTGTAACTATGAATTACAAAACTTTAAGAAAGGAATATTGCACGTTGGGAGTTGTGTAAAACCTTGCTTGTACAAATGCAGTAACATAACACAGCTGTGTTCCACTGAAAATCTCTGTTATATATCAGTAGTAGCATCCTCACTACTCAGAACACAGCCACTCAAAATCACAATGAAGTTCCTTCTTCATCTCTCTGTCTTCTTCTCCATACTCTTCATCTCTCTCCCATCTTCTCACAGCTCCTCCTCGAATGACAAGATTGCCCTCCTCGAAATCAAGAAAGCCTTAAACAACCCTCCACTCCTCTCCTCCTGGAACCCACAAACCGACTTCTGCACCACCTGGACTGGCGTCGAGTGCACCAACGGCCGTGTCACCGCCCTCACCATCTCCTCCGGCGAAATTTCCGGCCAGATCCCTGCTCAGATCGGCGACCTCCTTGAGCTCCGTACGCTTGACTTCAGTTACTTGACTCATCTCACTGGGAACATTCCACACACTATCACCAAACTCAAGTACCTGGACCTCCTCCGGTTAAAGGAGACCAATCTCTCTGGTTCAATTCCTGATTTCGTCAGCGAGCTCAAGAGCGTTACGTTCTTAGACCTTTCCTTTAACCAGTTTACCGGTCCAATTCCCGGTTCGATTTCTCAGATGCCGAAGCTAGGAGCCCTTCAGATCAACGATAATAAGTTAACCGGTTCTATACCAGACTCTTTCGGTTCTTTTGTAGGCACCGTTCCTAATCTCTACCTGTTTAACAATAAGCTCTCAGGTAAGCAGCATCCTTTAATTTTATTTAATAAAATTTTAGTCATATTTGTTGTTTATTGTATACTAGTCTCCTAGTTAAAATGTTACGTGACCATAAAATACTTCTATTTCAAAAAATTTAAACCGGTTAAATGTAATTGTCTTGCAGGAAAAGTACCGGAATCGTTGTCAAAGTACGACTTTAACGCAGTGGATCTGTCGGGAAACGGCTTCACAGGAGATGGTTCGATGTTTTTCGGACGTAACAAAACAACAATACGTGTGAATCTATCCAGGAACATGTTTGAGTTCGATCTCGCCAAGGTTAAGTTTGCTAGGAGCATAGTGTCGTTGGATCTGAGCCATAACAAAATCTTCGGGAAGTTTCCTAGGGAGCTGAGTAAGCTGCGTCTCGAGCATTTCGACGTTAGTTACAATCATCTATGCGGAAAAATCCCACGTGGTGGTCTCCTTCAGACATTTGAACCATCTGCTTTCTCTCACAACCTCTGTCTTTGTGGGACCCCACTTAAGGCTTGTTGATTTGGTTTAATGGCGTGAGAAGAAATAAGTAGCAGTATGTCTTTTATCTGTACGATGATGTTGTGTTAATTATCACGCCACCTATCAAAAGCGAATTGTTCTATTTAATAATGAATGTTAAGAGTTTGGTAAGAATGTTGTTGAGATATTAAAAGTGTACTCTCTAGACAATGATAAATTACCACATAAACAATGATAAATTTATCTTCACGTGTTAATTACCCACATAAACAATGATAAATTATCTTCTAACCTGTGGCTGAAGTTGAGCCCACCTCACGTGTGAAGAAAATGTTGCAAGTAGGTTAGTAAATAATTTATCTTTAGTTTTGTATTAAACTATCACTAAATAAGATACATTACCAAATAACATTGGTAAATGGTAATATAGTATATGGTGACGTACAAACAAATTATTATTATTATTTTTTTTTTTTACAAAAAGTTATTTTTATATGGTTATATCTCCAATAAGAAGTTGTTTAGGAAAAAACCATAAATGGTGCTGAGTCAAGAATGAATGTACTTTATGGATTGTATTTCAGCTGCAACTTACTTTTAGTTTTAATTTAGAGGAGTTTTTAATTAAAATAATTAATTGACTCGATCTTTTAATTTTGTCGTATCTCTTAGATTAATCTTGTTTTACCCTTTTTTGTGGAATTAGGTTTATGTTTTAGATCTTTAAGCATTTCTAGGAACACAATGATTTAACTAGTGTGATACTTGTATCATTTTGATCCAAAAGGCAATGTGGGGACCGACCATTGATGGGTGGTAAATGGTAATGGGACTTTATAATGAGATCATACTGGGCTTCAAAGACTAGAGGTGCTCTTTTTAGTGGGCCTTACATAAGTTCTTATTTTCCAAAACGCATCGTTTTCGTCTTTAAAACGATTGCTCGGCAATTACGACGCCATCCCACCCGAGACCCGGAGAAATCGATCGTAGCCCTCTTCGCTCTCTATAAGATCACTTCTCTCTCGAGAGAGAGAGCCAAAAGCAAAGTTCGTTTCTTTCCCCCCCAAAATTTTCAATTTCTTGTTTCAATTCCGTTATTTTACCGTTTCACCAAACGCGCGTCGAACCCTAAAACCCTCAATTGCTTCTTTTTGGGGTCAAGTTTCCCCTTCGAGATTTCTAGGGTTTCGTATCTGAATCTGCGGAGAACAAAAACCCCTCTTCGTGGGTTTACCTTCAAGCTTCTCGAAACAGAGGTATCTATAACGATTTTGCCCTCTCTTTGAACCCTGTTCGAGCAATTATACAGCCTTAGGATGTCGCGGCTAGCTTTAGGCATGTAATTTTATAGTTTAGTGAATAGTTAACGGAGGATAGGGTTTAGGGTTTGGAGAAAAGTGTTCAGCTTTCATGATTTTATTGAATTAGAGAGGGGGAATTGTATAAGGCGTTAGACTTATATCAACGTAGCACTAAGATCTGGAGGTATGTGTGTTTTATCAGGTTGCTGATCTGTCTCAGTACCTTCGGACTAACTGTAGAGATGTGTTTTAGTTGGATTATAGATTCCGTTTATCATAATCATTTAGCGAGTATCTGTGTTTTTTTTCTAGCTTTTCAAGACTATTGATGTCTTGATGGGTTACTGATGTCTACATTTAGCTTTTTAAAAGGACTGCTTTCATTTGGATGGGGAAGTCTCTGTAGCTAAAACTACATAGTGACATGGAGGCACAGATTCATCTACTTGAGCAGGAAGCATATACCGCTGTTATAAGGGCTTTTAAAGCGCAGTCTGATGCTATTTCTTGGGTAAAATCTTTTTTCCATCGTTGGATTTTATTGGGTTTCCATGTGTTCTTTCAGTTCTCATGACTAAATCTATGGATTCTATTGGCTGTGCCGTTTCCACTACTTAGGACAAAGAGAGTTTGATAACAGATTTGCGTAGAGAACTAAGAGTATCTGATGACGAACATCGAGAGCTTCTGAGCAGGGTCAATAAGGATGATACCATTCAACGGATAAGGTCAGAATGTTTATTTGCACGAACAAATACAAATCAGTAATTTATCTTGAATGAACGTTTGTTCTAATATATTGTAAAACTGTACCAGAGACTGGAGACAGGGAGGCGGAAGCCAAGTCCCTTCTAGACATGCAACTAATCAGGGTTTTGATGTTGGTCCTAGTCCAACTTTCTCAGCTTCCCGGAAGAAACAGAAGCCATTCCAATCTGTAATTTTTTTTTCTTTGACTCACAAGTGTGCTTTCTTCTGTTTATCTCCACTCTGTTGTTTTATGTTTTTTCTTGATCAATTATCGGTGATATGCATGCAGTATCCATCATTTGGTGCGGCTGGGAATAGGTCATTCAATAGTCGCGTTGTATCCGGTGGCATTTCAGCAAATGAATCTGCTGAAGCACTTATCGGAAGAAAAGTGTGGACAAAATGGCCTGAAGATAACAACTTTTACGAAGCAATTATAACCCAGTACAACGCAGCTGAGGTACTCCTTTTGATCATTTAGTGTAGAGAGCTCCAATATTTCTCGAAGTCTTGGAATGTATAATGTATGACTTAGATGTTGAACATTGAGCTCAAGTTTTGTGCAGTTTATTGACTAGTTGTATTCTTTTTCACAGGGTCGGCATGCTTTGGTGTATGATATACACGCAGCAAATGAAACGTGGGAATGGGTTGATCTGAAGGAGGTAAGCTGTACTTGAATATGTTTCAGTAAGCGTTATGGTGTCTTTACCTGATGAGACCTGGCATAATTGTAGATTCCTCCGGAAGATATAAGGTGGGATGGAGAGGAGAGTGGGGTAGCTTTAGACGTTGGACCTGTAAGTGGATCAATCCGTGGCAACCGAAGGTACCACCAAGGCCATATTGGTAGAGGGAGAGGACCAAGAATTCATCAACCGAGAAGAGAATTTTTACCAACACAACAGAATGGTGATGGTGGTGTTGACCGGATAACTTCATCTGATGATATTGAATTGTTCAACACTGATTCGCTTGTGAAGGAGGTTCGTTATTTCTTATCTATTGTGCCTCCTCCATTAAACTCAAAAGGGCTTTGTAACATCACAGCTTTGTTTTAGGTGGAGAGAGTTTTCGATTCTGCGCATCCTGATCCTTTTGAGCTTGATAAGGCCAAGAAAATGCTCAAGGTATGAGACTAATATACTCTGTTGTGAGTGGTTTTAGTGTTGTGATTCTGAGGAAAATAACACAAGTCGTTGTGATGCAGGAACATGAGCAGGCGCTTATTGCTGCCATTGCAAGGCTTGCGGATACTTCTGATGGTGAAATCGGTAATAATAATAATGTTTGCAATCTCGGAATAATCTTTTTTTTTTCTAGCTTTCAATTATGTGCTCTGATGATTAGTATCAAAGGCCATTACAAACATAAACGTCCGCAAAAAAAAGAAAAAAAATGCTAACACAAACTTTGCTCAGAGTGTGTAGCTAGTCTCTTATCTTGTAAAATCATGAACATGGGTCTTCTATCTTGAGCTTTTGGATTGTCTGCTTCTTCTTTGTTGCAACTATGAATTGACTTTTTTTTTTCTTACATGTTGCAACTCAACCAGATGGAGATCCACCAGATTCGCATGACCATCCAATGCCACAGGGATGATGGAAAAGCTGTCTGTAATATTAATGGTGTTTGGTTGGTCTGTCATCAACCCAAGGACTCTGGATGTAGAAATAAAAATTTGTGCTCATCTGACAAAAGAAGATGGGAGATTGATTTAGTCAAGTCTTGTTTCAAAATTGTGATCAGCAAAATGTAAGAAAAAATTGTTTAGGAATGTGGGAGTAGGGATTTGAGGCTGTATGCACATGATTTGGTTTAGGGAAATGTAACCTGTGACCATTTTTGACCCCATTGTAAATCTCCCTGAGCACATGTGTTTGACCTTGGATCAAAATCAAAAGCAACATTCTTCAATGTTTAGTTTTCTTGATTTAAGAGAAGCACATGTGTTTTTATTATTATGGAAAAGAATGGTAGGTAACACACATACCTCATTTGTTAATTTGCATTGATCTTCGATCTGGAATTGTCATCAGTTTTGTTGATTGTGCTTACTGAATTGAAATCATCTAAAACTTGCGAACATGACCAGTTTGCTGCGGTTATATCTGGATTTGATGGTAAATCAGGTTCAGGAATAGTTGACATGATAGAACACAAAGAGCCAGAAACAAGTTGATACGATAGAGAATTCAAGTCAGGAAACCTTAAAGCTAAAGAGCAAAACATAAGTCATGAAGGTGAAATAATAAATAGATTAAATTAAACCATGGAATTTCATCATACCTGGAGAATGGAGAAGCCGGCTTAGAGATTGAGGGGATTGATTGGGAAAGCGAAGGGAGGATGTATGTCAAATAATAACCAAGGAAAGAAACATTCTTGAGATTATTGCTTTGACCATTTTCTCTTCTCTCTTTTCTTTCTCATTGCTGTTGTGACAACAATGTAAATAGTTTTTTTTTTCCATTCTCGTCGACATTCCGTATATTATTTTGAAAGCCCATTAATGGTACGGAGCCCAAAATTAAAAAATTTAATCAGAAAGCCCAATATTTTTAAATATTTAAACCCATCAGTAAGTTTGAGAAAAGATTGAAAACTAAACTTTTCTTGAACCAAATTGATACATTTTAGTAGCTCAATAACAATTCTAAAACATTCATACAAATCTACTCTATTAAAATAGAATCCTAAAAATTATCTACCATAAAAATTTTCATTTAAGTTTTGATCTGTTTGGAGTTTGTTAGGCTGTAACATGATTTATGGACCATGTCAAATCTAATCTATTAATTTATAATCCTATTTAAATTCTACCATGCCATGTTTTAAATTTGGACTTATTGAAATGTTGCATAATAAAATCTAAAAACAACAGAATCGTGTGCAACTAATCTACAAATCATTTTAATTAAATCTTTCCTATATAAATGCTTAACCATTTTAATATATCCAAATGGATTACGATGTATTTGTCAATTAATGGTATACAAAAGTTTTGAAAGAAGATATGATAGAGTTGAACGATCATCAATAGTATATATAAACTGAGATACAATATTTGTAAACCTTATAAATATCGATATATTCAATATTTGTAATTTGTAAATTGTAAAACGTGTTACTTCATTACAAAATGGTATAATGTACAATACAACATTCTATTCTAATAGTATAGATGGTTCAAAAACCGTAAACATTATTATTTTTTAAAGACTTACACGCAAAATATTCTTAATTTTTTTCAAAATTGTCTTGGTATGCTCTGATCATAATTATTGAATATACAAATTATTTTTATCACATAAAGATACAGAATTAGCCGATATTTTCTCATTTGATATATACCGTTGAGATATACAATTTCCCTAAACATATTTGAAATACAAATGCATTCAGTAACCAAAAAATAAAAATAAAAAACAAAAAATGTAACAAAGGTATAGCTATCTATACCAGAATCAAAACAAAAAATTCCATATCCTATTTAGTCAACATGCTAGAACTGAACTCTAAATTTTGTCGGATTCCTAATATTTTTATTTGAATCAAATCTAAAAGCCTAAATAACAAAATCCAAACAAAATTCAAATTCTTAAAAACCGAATTTTTACTATATTTTTTGAACTGGAAACCAAATCAATCATATTAGAGCAATATTAAAAATATATATTAGGGTTTACAATAACTAAAACCAATAAGTAAATTAAATATACAAAACTTTTTAAAACCTAAATGATAAAATTATCTTGGATTATGTTTAAAAATCTCGCATTTTAAAGCACATGCAAAAATCTAATTTAAAATATCAAAATATTTAATATTTCAAAATTATATTAGTATATTTTAATCATTATTGTTGAATATACAGCTAACTTTTATCAGGTTTCTAACATTTCTATTCGATGAAAAAGAACATTTATATTCAAACCAACTAAAATAATAAAATCCATATCAAACTCAAATTCATAAATAACTGGATTATTACTGTATATTTTTGAATTGGAAACCAAAATCTATAACCAAATCGGAACTACACCAAAAACTAAAATATACAATCTGGACGAGAACCAAAACTTTATAAAAATATCACTAAATCATAAAATTTAAATTTTTAAAATATAAATATAAATATTTCCACGCATCCGTGCAGATTAGAATCTAGTATCATCTTTAAATTAAAGAACAAGTTTATGGTTTATGGTTTATTTTATTCCACTTAATACTACAACACTTGCCGGGATATAAACATGCGATGTCGAGAGAAAAATGTAAAAAGACAATTCATGTGTCTTGTCGTGGGCATGGCTTCCTCGGTAAGGGAAAAGGTTTTACTAGACCGGTATAAATAGCTTCTCAGTTTGCAATCCCGGTTTAACTTTTTATTGGTTAAATTGTCCATTCCGGTTTAAGTTTCGAATTTTAGAAAAAGAAAAAAAGAAGGAAAAATCTCATCTGTCTCGACGACAACAACCACCACCACATCAGGGTTAGGTTTTTATTTATCTTTATTATTTCTCTCTCCCTTGTCTCCGATTCCGATCTGTTCTTTTTCTCCCCGATTCGCTCTTCAGACACAAAGGGTTTCTAATTCGGATCTGTACTTTCGCCATGGATACTCGTAAGAGAGGACGGCCTGAAGCTGCTGGTTCGTTCAACTCTAATGGCGGCGGCGGAGGATTCAAGAAGTCTAAGCAAGGTTACTTCTTTCTCTTCCCCCTTTCCCTCAATATATATAAACTGTTTTAGCTATTATTACCAATACTTTCAGTTCTCCTGCTTCAAAAATTTGAGATCTTTATTACCGGATGGATAATCTTTTTATGAGGATTTGATTTGGCTAAGTGATGATTTCTTCAAATTTTGAGTACTGTACTATTATTATTCAGCTAAAGTAGCTTTAAGCTTAGTCATTAAGATTATATAGGACGCAAAGTTTAAGTCTTTTTTGCTTTCTCGTTGCCCGTGGTGTTTTGGGTGATGTCTTCTTCTTTTTCCTTTCTCACTTATGTGGCTAATTAGCTAGATTACCTCTTAAACTGCTTGCCGTTTTTTTTCTATATCATAACTGTTCAAGTTGAGTCTTTTTCCATTGTCGGATTGATGTGTCTACTTGTTGTTGGCAAACAAATCCTTAAAACTTTATTATTAAGTCTCAAAGTTTCATATAAAGATGAAAATTATGAATGATGTCTTATGATTCTTGAGCAAATGTTATTGAAACTTGAGAAAAACTCTTTAACTAAAGAATTAAAAACACACTTAAATGTTTGGAACAGAGATGGAATCATATTCAACTGGTTTAGGAAGCAAATCCAAGCCTTGCACTAAATTTTTCAGGTTATAAACTTTATAATCCTTTTTTTTTCTTAACTGGATTAATATATTAAAAAATTGTTGTTTCTCTGCAAGTCAAATTAACAAGTAAAATTGTATGCTAATGAATTGGTTAATTGTTATTACAGGTACGTGTAATCATTCAATGCTAAACAACTTTAAAAAAGTTTCAATAACAGATAAGTGCATCTGGATTATAATTTTAGAAACGTTTAAGTAACTCAATTGGTGATCATAACGTACAAAACGTACAAAATCAACCCATACCTTTGCCTTTTGTATGTATGAGCTGTGACAGTTGTGAGAAAGTTGCTATAGTCTTCTGTTTAGTGGTAAGGTGTTAGTGATGTTGTGTTTGTGTCATGGTCAGGTAAGTTTATTACATTACTGGTGGTGACTGGTGATTAAATTGATACCTTCTGTATAGCAATTGATACAACCTCTCTCTTGTGTCATCTCAAGGGGAATGTATTTTAACTCTCTGATATATTTTATTATGCTTCTATTGCAGCACTTCTGGCTGTCCTTTTGGAGATAACTGCCACTTCTTGCATTATGTTCCGGGAGGATACAATGCTGTAGCACAGCTGACAAACATGGCGCCCATGCCTCAAGCTTCCAGAAACATGCAAGGATCTGGTGGTGTTGGAGGAGGAGGGAGATTCTCAGGGAGAGGAGGAGGAGAGTCTGGTCCTGGACACGTGTCTAGCTTTGGTGCCTCAGCCACTGCGAAGATCAGCGTGGATGCTTCGCTTGCCGGCGCCATCATTGGTAAAGGAGGAGTCAGTTCGAAACAGATATGTCGTCAGACAGGTGCGAAGCTGTCGATTCAAGACCACGAGAGAGACCCTAACCTGAAGAACATTGAGCTCGAAGGGACGTTCGAGCAGATAAACGAAGCTAGCGCGATGGTTAGGGAGCTGATTGGGAGGCTTAACTCTGCAGCTAGTAGGAGACCACCTGGTGGTGGTGGTGGTGGACTTGGAGGTGGGGTTGGTTCTGAAGGGAAACCGCATCCAGGGAGCAACTTCAAGACGAAGATGTGTGAGAGATTCGCGAAAGGAAACTGTACGTTTGGTGATAGATGTCACTTTGCACACGGGGAAGCAGAGCTGCGCAGGTCAGGAATTGCCTAGTTGCTGGCGGTGGAGTTTGCTGGCATAAGTCTTTTCTTTTGTGATCTCTTTAATATCATCTTCATCTACTTTTATTTTGTCTTTGTTTTAATGAAAATACAATGTTTAGTTTCATTGTCATTGTAAGTTTTCTTTCTCTTTATGTGGTGATTCTTAGAATATGGTCTTTTTGTTTAAATGGAGTTTGAATTGATGAGATGATGAGAGGTTTGGTGGATGAGTGACAAAACGGTGGTTAGGATTTGTATGGTGCTTTTATCTTTTTGTAGTCATGCTTACTCTGATTTGTCTGTTGTGTGGGAGTCAGTTACATCATCTTTGTACAAAGTGTATGAAAAGTGTGTTGATGGTGATGCTTAGACGAATAGAACTCTAATCATCTACGTATAAGAGACCTCGAATCAATTAATTACTTGCTTGTCGATGCCCACCTACTTGTTTTTTGGTCTGCTACCTTTATTAATTAATTACTAATAAAGGTGTTAAGATGGTTACACATAACAAACAAGTTAGAGAGACAAATCCTCACGTGACCACCACCATACTATGTCTGTAGATTTTTCTATGTATCGTCACATGGCGGGGAGAAGAAGCCAAAAACGATCCTCCATTTTCCACTTTTAGCATTTCTTTTTTCTTCCTGCCACCAGTAATTTTAAAGAAACCAAACTACCATACTTCTTCTCATTGATGATTATTACGATCAATCTCTCTGACTACGAGTGTGTAGTTCGGTTGTTGTTTTATTGTACCACTTTTCTCGTGTTTACACTTTTACAGTAGATACGAAAAATTGGTTAAGTTAAGTGAAGTCCATGTGATTTTGCTACTAAAAATCGATATTTATAAAATGTTTTTGACATTTTTTAGGAAAGAAACGTGATTAAAAATCTATCAAGTACATAAATGTTGACTGTATCCTTTCACTTTTCCGCAAATAAATACGCTAACATTCGTTCTTTGCCGTAAATATGAGATATTTTTGAATTGAAATAAGAAAAGAAAAAAAAAAGAAAGGGGAAAAATAAGAGGAGAGGAAAGAAAAGAGGGGCCCATCTGTAAAAAAAAAGAGAGAGAGATGTCACTCATCTTTTCCCCCACGGGCCTAGCTTTCAATTTAAAACGGCCTGCCTTATGCCATTTGCATCTGACCAGAACCAGAAGAGAAGAGACAGAACATAGAACATAGATAGAAGAGAGAGAGACAGAGATTGTGCGGAGGGCTTTCTTCGTACGGTTCATCGTTATTAACGTAAAGTCTCCCCACCCTACAACACCAAGGTCCCCTTCTCCTCTTCTCATTTTCGCCTTTTTTCTCTTTTTTTTTTTTGAATAGCTGGTCTGTGTTTATCTCTTCCCTCTCTCTAATCTCGCTAGCATCTCGCGTTTCAATGATAGATCTGCCATTCTTTATTGCATTCAACTATTGATCTGCTCCTCTGTCTCCATCTGACAAAATCTTATCATGTTGTTTCTTTCATCTCACCATGAATATGATTAGTGTCTCGCATATGAAGTGTTGCAACTTTCTGTCCTTTTAAAATTTCATTTAATTATTGGTTGGTGGAAACTGAAAAAAATCAGATATTGTTGAAGCTTTGACCGATTCTTTATTGGTTTATTAGTACTGTAATTACATAATCAATACATAAAACATTTCAGTTGACTTCTGCTCTTAAAACAGATTTAAGGTAGGTTGGTAGTTACTTCAGGGTTTCTATGCTCTTTCGTAGATTCACATGCATATAGAAACTATTAACCACACTATGGTGGTCTAGTAGCAATAGGTTGCTTAGGTTTGAATACACACACTTCATCATGTGGCTTTGCCGATATGGACCCATTCTTTATGGACATTTTGTATACCCAAAGAACTGAACCTCCATAAAATTAACTTTTTCTTCTTTTGGTTTTCTCTACAGAAACAAAACATGGGTGCAGGTGGAAGAATGCAAGTCTCTCCTCCTCCCAAGCCCACCGAAACCAACAACACCCTCAAACGCGTCCCCTGCGAGACACCACCCTTCACACTAGGAGACCTCAAGAAAGCAATCCCACCTCACTGCTTCAAACGCTCCATCCCACGCTCTTTCTCCTACCTTCTCTCCGACATCATCATCTCCACCACCCTCTACTACCTCTCCACAACCTACTTCCCCCTCCTCCCTCACCCTCTCTCTTACCTCGCCTGGCCTCTCTACTGGATCTGCCAAGGCTGCGTCCTAACAGGCCTCTGGGTCATCGCCCACGAATGCGGCCACCACGCCTTCAGCGACCACCAGTGGCTAGACAACGCCGTCGGCCTCGTCTTCCACTCTTTCCTCCTCGTCCCTTACTTCTCCTGGAAGTACAGCCACCGTCGCCACCATTCCAACACCGGCTCCCTCGACAGAGACGAAGTCTTCGTCCCCAAGAAAAAATCCGACATAAAATGGTTCAGCAAGTATCTCTGCAACAACCCTCTCGGACGCACCGTGATGCTGACCGTTCAGTTCACTCTCGGCTGGCCGTTGTACTTAGCCTTCAACGTCTCCGGGAGACCGTACCGCGACGGTTTCCCCTGCCATTTCCACCCCAACGCTCCCATCTACAACGACCGTGAGCGTCTCCAGATATACCTCTCCGACGCTGGCGTCCTCTCCGTCTGCTACGGTCTCTACCGCTACGCCGCTTCGCGAGGAGTGGCCTCCCTGGTCTGCCTCTACGGAGTCCCGCTTCTGATTGTCAACGGTTTCCTCGTTTTGATCACTTACTTGCAGCACACGCACTTTTCGTTGCCTCACTACGACTCATCGGAGTGGGACTGGTTGAGAGGAGCTTTGGCTACGGTGGATAGAGACTACGGAATCTTGAACAAGGTGTTCCATAACATCACGGACACGCACGTGGCGCATCATCTGTTCTCGACGATGCCGCATTATAACGCGATGGAAGCGACCGAGGCGATAAAGCCGATACTTGGGGAGTATTACCAGTTCGATGGGACGCCGGTGGTTAAGGCCATGTGGAGGGAGGCGAAGGAGTGTATCTATGTGGAACCGGATAGGCAAGGGGAGAAGAAAGGTGTGTTCTGGTACAACAACAAGTTGTAATGAGAGGATGCTAGTGAAAAAAAGTTGTCGACCTTTCTCTTGTGTCTGGTTGTCTTTGTGTTATAGAAGTCTGTTTTTAAATTTTAATAATCTTATTATTATCCACTTTGTGTTATGACATTTTGGCTAAATTAGTTATGTGATGTGGGAAGTTAGTGTTCGGTGTCTGTTACAGTTGTATGCTTATTATGCCTCTCTTTAAAAGACACTGGGTGGAGTCTTGCTTCAGATGACACCTCCAACAATACCTTCTTAGAGCATGCCCATTAGTGAACCCCAAGGGGGGGGGTTCATAGGGATTTTTTTATTGTTTTTAGGTGAGTCCGGGAATAGTGACGAACCCGTATTAATTTTGCTCTTCCATTAGTGAACCCGAAAATGGGGTTCATAAGAATAAAATAATAATTTTTTTTTAAAAAAAATTTTATTTAATACAATGGAAATTAAAAAACATACAAAGATTATTCATCTAGATTACCAAATTTGTGCCATATATTTTCAACTGAATCGGCTTTCAAACGATCATGTTTTTGTGATCCCGAATTTGAGCTTGAATGCCATGCCTATTAACGAAGTTGGAAGGAGAGTCCGTAGGTTGCGAGATTTCCACCTGTGAACTCCTGCTTGACTCTCCCGACTCAAACTCAGATGTAGCAGACAGAATATATGTGTTTCGTTCGTTCTCTACTATCATATTGTGCAGTATGACACAAGTTTTCATAATCTTTCCAATCTTTTCCTTGTCCCATAGTAGAGCAGGATTTTTTACTATTGCAAACTTCGATTGCAAAACTCCGAAAGCACGTTCGACATCTTTTCTGGCGGATTCTTGTTTTTCAGCAAAAAACTCAGCTTTAAGACCTTGAGGTAGTGGAATGGATTGGATAAATGTTGACCATTTTGGATAGATTCCGTCTGTAAGGTAGTATGCCATACGATAATTGTGGCCGTTGACCGTGAAATTAACTTTAGGAGCTCGACCTTGTATAATGTCAGAAAAAACTTGTGACCGATCGAGAACATTAATATCGTTTAGGGTACCTGGTAAACCGAAAAATGCGTGCCATATCCAAAGATCCTGTGATGCCACAGCCTCTAAGACAATGGTCGGCTTTCCGTGACCTCGTGCGTACTGCCCTCTCCAAGACCTTGGGCAGTTTTTCCACTCCCAATGCATACAGTCGATGCTGCCTATCATTCCCGGAAATCCGCGTACCTCTCCGATATCGAGTAATCGTTGAAGATCAGCTGGTGTAGGTTTTCGTAGATACTCATCTCCAAACAATTGTATTATCGCTTCGTTGAACTTCTCCAAACATAAAAGTGCGGTACTCTCACCAAGTCGGAGATATTCGTCATACGTATCTCCCGATTGACCATATGCTAGCATACGTATAGCTGCAGTACACTTTTGAAGTGCAGATAGGCCGTACCTTCCGTGAGCATTTTGTCTTTGACGAAAGTATGGAACTTCATTACTCAGGCGATCGACAATGGAAAGGAACAATGGCTTCGTCATTCGAAAACGCCGCCTAAACATTTCTGGTGGATATGTAGGATTTTCACTGAAATAGTCATTCCAAAGGTCTTCGTGGCCTTGCTCCCTATGTCTTTCGATATAAGCTCGTCTCTTCGGCTTGTTAATTTGTTGGTCGATGAAATTATCAACTTGTTGGTCGATAAAATTATCAACATGTTCGTCAAACATATTTTCAATTTGTTTATCTGCTGCATCATCTGATGAGAAAGACATCACTTGAACACTTCTTCCTTCATACAAGAAAAAAATTAATTATTCACAAGTTTAATAAGAAACATATTTTTTTTTGAAAAAATTATAAAAATCTTCACTAGTCTAATAAGAAACATATCTTTTTTTGAAAAAAAAATAAAATCTTCACTAGTCTAATAAGAAACATATCTTTTTTTGAAAAAAAAATAAAATCTTCACTAGTCTAATAAGAAACATATCTTTTTTTGAAAAAAAAAATAAATCTTCACTAGTCTAATAAGAAACATATTTTTTTTGAAAAAAAAATTAAATCTTCACTAGTCTAATAAGAAACATATTTTTTTTGAAAAAAAAATAAAATCTTCACTTTTTAAAAAAAAATATAATAAAATGTGATATCTTGATACTTGTAGTCTATGTAATAAAATGACAAAGAGATATAGAGATTGATAGCTGAGTGTATACTTGTAGTCTATGTAATAAAATGACAGAGAGATAGAGATTGATAGTTGATTCTTTACTTGTCTTGATAGTTGTCTTGATAGTTGTCTTGAAAGTTGTCTTTAAAGAAGAGTAAAGGAAGAGTAGAGTAAAGAAGAGTAAAGGAAAGAGTTGAGTAAAGAAGAGTAAAAGTCGAGAGTAGTGAGCAAATTTATGAAACAAACACATGCTTAATATATAGAGTAGGCAGAGTCGATACAAGTTCAATGTGATTGCTACCCGTGAGCAACCAAAGAAGTACAAAGTTAAACATAAAGACAAGTACATTCCCGTGAATTGAAATGAAGTGTAGAGACAAACAAAATACTACACTTTCCCGTGACACAATCATAAAGCTAAACATAATAAAACAAGTGCATTCTCTGCCTTCCTTTCATACAACTTGAACTCTACCCCGTGACCTGCAACAGAAAAGAAAACAAGAAACAAAATTAAATACTCATCACCTGCAACACAAAAAGAAAACAAGAAACAAAATGAAACAGCAAGCAAAATAAAAGAAAGCAAAGCAACCTATCAACAAAGCAACAAAGCAACCTATCAACAAAGCAACAAAGCAAAAGAAAACCGAAGCAGCAACCAAACAACAAAGCAACCTATCACACCGTTCTCAAATCATTTCAGAAATGAGTTTGTCCATAAGGCTGATTTCGTTTGCAGATAGATGGGTAGGGTCTTTGGCAAGGAGACGCTCTAGGAGTTTCTGTTGCTGTATCTCCTTCTTCACAGCAAGCATGGCATGTATCTCATCATAACCTTGCCTCTTGCGTTTGGCTGCTTTGCAAGCCTTGACACCAGGAGGCCGAACCTCCGCACCTTCCTCCTCAGCCACCACCTCCGCAGCTTCCTTCCTTTTCTCCTTGGGACCTTCTTTGGGAACACCGAGTGATTTCCATTTCTGATCGAACCGAAGTTCCCTCCAACAATGTTCAAGTGTGAACTTGATGCCAATGTCATTGAAGAAGATGTCATGGGCAGCCTTCATGACATCATTCTCGTTTTGGCCACTCGCTTGCTCCCTCGCTGCTGCTTCATAGCAGCCCACAAACTTGCACACATGCTCATTGATTCTTCCCCACCTCTGCTTACACTGACTCCATTCTCTAGGAACGGCGCCACTGAGCAGAGGGCTTGCGTTGACGTAATCTACTATGCGTTTCCAAAACGCTCCGGCCTTCTGGTCAGTGCTCACGATGGCATCCTTGCTGGTGTTCAACCAAGCGCTGATGAGCACAACGTCTTCTTTGGTTGACCACTTTCTTCTTTGAAGAGAGGATTGGGAGGTTTGGGGAGGATGTTCCATTTTGGTTTCGGTTTGGGTTTGATATGTGTGTGTTTTACATGAGGATTTGCTATGTTTTTAAACTAGTTTAGTCTAGTACATTAAACTCTAACTACCAAACATTCATTACACAACAACTATCTATCATTAAACTCTAGCTATCAAATCAGTGCAAATCATAATTTAAAGCTCAGTACAATCCATATTAATCACAGCAACCAACCAACAAGCCGATACAATTTATGATCTACTTGCAGTTTAAAGTTTTAAAAGTTTTACTTTTACTTGTAGTTTAAAGTTTTAGTTCTAGTTTGTAGCTTAAAGTTGTACTTGTAGTAAATCTATATACGGTTAATATATTTAAAAAAAAAGAAACAGAAACATCAATCGAGAAGAGAAACAGAAACATAAATTTTGAGTTAGAGTCTTACCTTCAATCCAAGCAGACCATCTCCAAGTCAGCGACCTTCACAGCGAGAACATCCACCTGGCCAGAGAGCCTTTTAACCTGTTCCTGGACATGTAAACAAGAAAAATAAAATGAGTTAATACGTTATCTTCGCTAAACTAATGAAACACCAAAACAATAAAGCAATGCAATGAAGAGAGAAGAGATTACCTCTAGTGACTCAATCTGTTGATTGAGGATGGGCACCTCCTTCATCACCTTCTCAGCCTTCTCTACCCGGGCAGTCAGCTTCTCGATCTCCTCCTGGACACCAAACACCCAAGGCTGACGATAATGGAGCCCATCAGCCTTGGTAATACCATAAACAACAAGATAAAAGTCATCAGAATCTTGACAGGAAAAAAAAACTGCAACAAAGAAGCAATTGAAAGACTACCTCGTAGTTTATGCAGGTGAAGAAGCGCTTCCCCGGAAGAGTGTCTCTCTCCTCCTTCCCCTGAACCTCGTTTATCATTTTCCCACCACAGTAACACCTACTTGGTATCCCGTACTCTGAATCCGCCACATAGATCAAGCTGTTGTTGTACTCAATGTTCCTCTTCATGTCTCTTCTCTCTGCTGCGGGATCCATCTGTAGCACAAACAAAACATTCACAAATGTCAATCAATCTATGAAAACGAAACAATTAACCCGTGTAGACGATTTAAAACCATAAAGCGAAACCCACATAATCAATTAAGAACCGTAACCTGTAAAACCCCCAAATCTATTTCGAACCCTAACCCTAAATCCCCAAATCAATTTTGAATCTCCGAGAAACAAACCAAATACAACCCCGCATGCGGATTAATTGAAAGCCCCAACTCGATTTTGAACCCTAATACGAAAACCCTAAATCGATTAAGAATCGCCGAGAACCCTTCCCTGCCCAAAACGCTTCAAAACAACGGACAATCTACTCGATACTGACCTGAGCTCGTGGAGGAGACCGTTCGTCGTCGATTAGATGGTGAGAAGCTGCGGGAGTCGGCGTCGCACGAGAATCGCCACTGAATCGCCAGAATCGCCTAGAGGAGAAACAAAACCCTAACTTTTTGAGAATAAAAGAAAATGAATGGTTTCGCGATCTACTCCGGTTCAACTCGAAAACACGAGACCAATGTGTCCACGACACGTGGCTTGAACTCGGCGACGGACGGATCGTGGGTAAGAGACGGGTCACCGAAAATAGCCCATTTTTCTATTTTTTTTTTTAATCCCGGCCCTATGACCCCGAGCCCATGAACCCGTTTAGAACCTTTGATGGGCATGCTCTTACACATTAAGCAAAGGTTTGCTACAGGTTCCAGGTATTATGTGTATGATGTATGCCATGATTTAGTTGTACAAGACTTGACCCTGCAAACTGATCACACCTGAGCTGCATTTGCATCTATGTTTTCAAATACTGATTTGAGGATTTTGGATGTAAACTAGAGACTGAGGGAATCAAAGAAATGAAAACAAGATTCTAGTATTTTCTTGCTTACACACACAAAAAAAATACAAGTGGGGGAATCAAAGATCATATTGTTCTCCTCTACCTACAGAACCTAATATATGCTAAGTTATGGGGGCCAGTAAAAGCATCTTTAAAAAGAAAATTCATCGACTACGAAATCACCATCCGTCCATGTCTGTATTATTCTTTTCTTTTTTTTTTTTTTTCTTTTAAGAAATTTCCTTTATTAAAAGACCAAACGGTCAAATTACAACTTTAAACTAAACCACCCACACACGGGCCTTCAAAAATAAAAGAAAAAGAAAGAAAGCAGGAGGACTTACAAACCTTTAAATCAAAAGTTAAAAAACGAGAACCAAGTTGATAGAACCGATACATGTCCTGAAGAGAGTACTTGGCGCCTAGCCAAAGGATCCAATCTGAGTTTGACAATCTGTTTGATCTCTGCAATAATACAACCTGAAGACTTCCTTTCCCCTGAGTGAATTCTCTTGTTCCTTTCTTTCCAAACTAGATATAACACAGCTTGGAAGAGAAGTCTAAGTATCAGAGTGATTTGCTTATCTCTAACAGGGTTTACCATTCACCTCAACACTGCATCAAAGTCTCGCGGAGCAACTACATTCATGCGAGTAAGGAAGTGAGACCAAACCTGGTGACTAAAAGCACAGTCGAAGAAGAGATGATGCCTATTCTCATTGTGACCAGTACACAAAACACAATCCGACGGAACCGTTAATCCCCAGCTAATGAGTCTGTCCCTAGTAATCATCCTGTTTCTTGCTGCTACCCAAGAGATGAACGCATGCTTGGGAATTCTACCAGTAAACCACACCGCTTTGTGCCAAACCACACTGCTTTGGTCAGGGTGCAGCACTTTCCACGTCTCACTCGTAGAAAAAATCCCAGTTCCTCTCCCCGCCACTGGGTACCATCCATACTTATCATCAACTTCTGACATAATCAGAGCCTGAGCAGAGGGAAGGCAGGCCTTTAGCAAAGTAATTATTGGGTTTCCACTCCTGCTACGATCTAACCACCAGCCATCACTTGTCAGAGCATCAGCCACGACAGCGTTTATACTCAAACCAGTGACTTGAGGGCCAGTTTCCCCCACTAAATCAATAAGAGGGCCTAGAGAGGTCCAATTATCCTGCCAGAAACTCGCTGTGATGCATGAACCCACTTCACAAAACACCATAGGCCTTGCAATAGGTCTCAGCTTACAGATAGTTCTCCATATCCAGCTTCCACGATTGGTAGGATCCAAGACCCAAAAATTATCCTGCCCAATCAAGTGTCTTCGAACCCACGATACCCATAAGGAGCCTCCCGCTGTGAAGATCAGCCAGATCAGTTTTAACCCGAGAACTTGATTCCGATCAGCCAAACGTCTCAGGCACAAACCACCCGCTTCTTTAGGAGTACAAATAGATTCTCAAGCAATCTTTGCACCCCTCGCCGAGTTAGGAGCACCACTCCATAGAAACGCCCCACACATCCTCTCCAAGATACTGATACACTCAGCAGGAATGATGAACATGGACGCCCAGAAGGAGATGGTAGAATAGATTACCGCTTGGATCAACTGGAATCTTCCCGCAAAGGACAAGTGCTTTACTGTCCAAGAGTTGAATCTAGCTGCAATTTTATCCAACAGTGGCTGGAAATCGGATCTTGTCATCTTCTTAGGAGATAAGGGGACTCCCAGATACCTCAAAGGAAGTGAACCATGCGCTATCCCCAACTCATTGGCCAAACTGCGGCATCTGCTCACACTTCCACCGTCCAGGAGCAACTCAGATTTCTGTCTGTTTATTTTAAGGCCTGAGATCTGTCTGAACTCTTCTAAAATTTGCAGAATTCCTCTCAATGAATCCGCAGAACCATCAAAGAAAATCAGGACGTCGTCAGCAAAGCTCAGATGGGTTATAAGGGGTGCTTCGCACTCGGGGTGGATACCGAATCTGCCATCAATAGCTCCCCTGTCCAGCATCTTGGAAAGCACGTCCATAGCAATCACAAAAAGTAAAGAAGAAATGGGATCTCCTTGCCTAAGACCTTTCTTACCCGGGAAATAACCATGGAGCTCCCCATTAACTGTAACACTGTATGACGGCGATGAGACACACTCCTTCACCCACTCAATGAACCTGCTAGGAAGCTCTAAAGCCGTCAGCACTTTGAAGAGAAAGTCCTAGCTTAGGTTGTCATAAGCTTTCGAAATGTCGATCTTCAGACAACCTCTCGACGTTGAGCCGGGCGTATTGAAATCCTTCACGAGCTCTGAAGCCAGGAGCACATTCTCACAGAGTAATCTCTCTTGCACGAAGCCCACTTGGTTCCTCTGGACAATATCCGATACACACAGCTTGAGTTTCTTCTTTAGTAGTCTTGCCATAACTTTATACACCGTAGTACATAAAGAAATTGGTCTAAACTGAGTCAACTGATCCGCCCCCACCACTTTAGGTATCAACGAAATTGCCGTAGCATTGAACTGTCTCAGCATGCGGCCAGAAGAGAAGAATTCCCCGATCGCTTCAATCGTGTCTCTGCCAACAACTTCCCAAGATTCCCAAAAAAACTCTGCCGACAGCCCATCAGGTCCTGGTGCTTTGTTTTTAGGCATCTTAAATAAAGTCTCCTTGATGGAATCCACCGAAGGTATCTCAATAAGCTGATCCGACACTTCCTGAGGGCACCTATACGTCAACAAACCTCTGAGCTCCTCCATGGAAATAGCCTGAACCAAATCATCAGCAGCTCCCAAGAGATTCTGAAAATAAGCAAGTACCATATCTTTAATTTGTGACAGATTAAAAACCCGACTGCCTCCTCCATCCACAAGATATCTGATAGAGTTCCTCATCTGATGCGCCAGAATTGCCTTATAGAAGAATTTAGAGTTCGCATCTCCACAATCCAACCAGCGAATCCTAGCCTTCCTACTGAAAAAAATCTCTTGCGCTGACTCAAAGAACTGCCACTTCTTGCGAGCCACAAATTCTTGGCGGAAAAGAGTATCAGATGGCGAGGTAAGCATTTGAGTCTGGATTGTCTTTAACTCCTCCAAAGCCTCACTTGCTCTTTGTTGGATATTACCAAACCCTTCCCTATTTAGTCTCTTACAGGTAACCTTTGCTTTCTTAAGCCTCTATCCTAGAGAGAACAGCTTTGAACCCATTGGTATCTCCTCTTCCCAAGACTTTAACATCTCCTTCTTAAATTTAGGATGAGAAAAAATAAAGAAGTACTTAAAGCTGCATTTTCTCGATTGAGGCAATGGAGCGAAGGAGACAACCGCTGGGCAGTGATCAGAATCTCCAGGCGCTTCAAACACAGCAACTGCCTCTGGATACGTATCCCTCCATTTCTCGTTACACAGCACCCTATCCAGCTTTCGAAGAATTGGATCCTCTGGATGTCTATTAGACCAAGAGAAAAAGGTGCCCCTGAAATCCAAGTCCGCCAAATTACGTCTGTATTATTCTTTGCTTACCTTCATTGATCATTGTGAAGTTATCGGATTCCACATATGAAATGGTCCACTATATAATTCTTTATACAATATAGTATACTTCAAAGTACACATTTTAATCAAGTCACTACTTGTGGTCTGCTTTAAACAGCATAAACGTATAAAATACTATTAAACAAGAAACAATTGTCCAAAAAGACACTTTTATTTGAAAAATTATATGATTTTAATGTTGTTCGTTAGTTGATTCAAATTAAGAAACGACCAGAGAATATGAGCATGAATCATCAAACCATTATCTCATAACCTTTTCCCTTATAAAAATTCCTAATTGATAAGAGAGAATCAAAAGCAAAAAAGTAGTGTTAAACAATATAATAAACTACAAAAGGGAGAAGATTATTTGTAAGATAAAGCTTATGAGCAAGAAGATTATCTGCTTAGAGAAGAGAGAAGACACTGCTAAGTTCTCTGGTTTCCTCTTGATAACAATCCTGCTATGTACAGGTTCAGCAACACAGTGATTGGGGTCTTAAACCTCCTCAGCTTACTAGCTTCGATACCAATCATAGGAACCGCTCTATGGAAGGCAAGAAGCAGCACAACTTGCAAGAACTTCCTCCAGACGCCGCTACTCGTTATAGGATTCGTCATACTATTAGTATCCCTTGCTGGTTTCATAGGAGCCTGTTTCCACGTGGCATGGGCTCTTTGGGTGTACTTAGTTGTCATGATCTTCCTCATAGCGACTCTCATGGGGTTAACTCTGTTTGGTCTGGTGGTGACCAGCCAAGGAGGCGGTGTGGAAGTACCAGGGAGGGTTTATAAAGAGTATAGGCTTGGAGATTATCATCCATGGTTGAGAGAGAGAGTTAGAGATCAAGAGTATTGGAACTCCATTAGAAGCTGTATCTTGACTTCAAAGACTTGTTCTAAGATTCAATCTTGGACTACACTTGATTATTTCCAAAGGGATATGACTTCTGTTCAGGTATATATCATCATCCTCTTCAATATCCTGTAATAATATCTAAATTACCTTAAATATGTAAAAATTTAACAAATTTAGCTAATTTCAGATCTTAATTCGGAATCCAAAAATATCTGATTTTTAGGCCCGTTCTAGTATCTTTTTGGATACTATGATATGAACTAAGCATCTTTCATCAGTTTGTATAGTAAGTAACATGTGTTTAATTGTAGTCGGGATGTTGTAAGCCACCGACGGCGTGCACGTACGAGACAGGAGTAATAGTAGGAGGAGAAGATTGCTATAGATGGAACAATGGTATTGAAACGTTTTGCTACGAGTGTGATGCTTGTAAAGCTGGTGTTCTTGAAGAGATCCGTCTCGACTGGAGAAAGTTGTCGGTCGTCAACATTCTAGTCCTAGTCCTCCTCATCGCCGTCTACGCTGCAGGTTGCTGCGCCTTCCACAACACTCGCCACGCAGCTCATCCTTATCATCCTTCTGATGATAACCGCATGACCAAAGTCCGTCCTCGTTGGGACTATTACTGGTACGTATACTACATTGACTTATGGATGATCTCAGAATGCAAGATTTGGCGCAAAATTATTTAAAAGTTCAATTTTTCGAAAGAAAATTATATTTTATATTATATAGAATTATATAAAAGTTCACTAATGTTTCTAGCAATTTTGTGTTTACAGGTGGAGATGGTGGCATGAAAAGAAAGAACAGCTTTACTGAGAGCCTCGTAGTCTTTGTTTTTCTTCTTCTTTTCATCATATTTTTCTATTTACCAACTTGAGATCAAGAAAACACAAAGATAAGAAATGTTGACACTACTGTTTTTTTGTTTGTTTAAATCATCAAAGAAACATACATGGAAGATGAATATAGACTATGAAATATGCTTTTCATATATCTAAAACATCTTTGATGAACTCATACGAGTAAACAAAAGAAAAAAAATTAGTGTAAATATTATACCCAGCAACTTGATTGTGAATCATCCCTGGTCTCCAGTCATCAACAATGAAATAGTTTATATATTATATTCATGCTTGAGTTGCAAGGAAAGGTACTACCGTGCCGTGATCACCATTGTTTCACGAAAAATGTATAAACGATTTGACGCTTGTAAGAAACAAAGATGTGCAATACATGTCTGAGACGCAAGCAAAGATCGAAACAAAAGATCTGAGTTTTCCCTTTATATTACGAACAAACTTACAGACCCGCTTAGCTGCTCTTGTGTCACTTGGTATATCAGCAAGTGGATTTTTGAATAAGAGAAACTAGTCCGACAGGCTGTCTCAAAATAGATAATACTCAACCAGCTGATCAAAAAGAAGCAATCATCTAAAAAAAACTTGTGAGAATGAGTAATGATTAGCTCACATGGAAGCTAACCATTAGCAGTTGACTGGTACAAAGGGATTTGGTTTCCTTATTATCACACCCCGAATACTCCTTCACAGCATGGATGGATGGCTATCCAAAACAGACTCTCCCCCAACAGGGAATAGGATATGATGAACCTTTTGGGGTCTGTTCTCAAACTTGTAGAAGATGAAAGTTGATAGTCAAGAGGAAGAAATGATAATATTGGATAATGAAGAGGGATCTAAGGAATTAAGAAGAGAGCCTTTTAGTAGATAGAATGAAAATTCTTATATTACAAATCTTGGTGAATAAGAATTCTTCTTTTGCTTCTTTCTCCCCATGCTTGTTACGCACAAAATTGGTGTTAGAAGTCCAAAGCACTAAGATTAAGAACAAAAACTTATTTATGGTAGTTAATCCAAAGTAGATTATACATTTTTGTTTTTGCTAAAAATATAAGAAAATACATAGAAACAAAATTATGGAGTCGTAACAATTCTCTCTCCTTATTGAACTGTAACATTATTAAAAATGATTAAAAAGAAATAAAGAAATACCCGGCCAATTGATTGCTAATCTTATTATCTCTAGTTTGGTTTGAAGGTTCTGGTTAGTTAATAACCGTTCTTAATGTCAATAAACTTTGCTGTGATGGTAGTTTCGTGGCACTTGAATCGTTCGACACCACTAGGTAATTTACACCTGTATAAAAGAACGCGAAGCAACTTCTCCATATTACGATATGTCATTGCAAAGCATGCACAATATCTTGTTTTGTACGGTAGATTCCCGGTCCAAAGTTTACAACATTCGCGGTCGTTGTCCGGGTTACAATTATCAATATTATCATAGCAAAAAAGAAGGTTTTCAGCCGTAGCCGGGAATGATGTTAAGAGTATGACAACAGCGATGCACATCAATGAAATTAACTTCATTTTTGGAATTAATTTGTAGTTCTCGTGATAATTAGCTTCGGACTAAATATTTTTTGAGAAATTTGAAACAATGTAGTTTTGGATAATTGTTGTATGTTTTTTTTAGCAGTATTGTTGTTATTTGAAATCTTTAAATAACAAACTGAAATGAGAAAAAGGTGGAATATTGAAGGTGTGAATCGAATCCTAAAGTTAAGGGAGAATACGTACACTGAGTTCTATTTTTATTTATAAAACATTGATCTCCAAAATAAAAGTATGACCGATTCATTAGGAAGTAATTTTTTTTTGGTTCAAATGACGATTCATGATTAGGACGTGATTATAAATAGAGTTCTTGATGAATGGGTGTCTTTCATGCAAATATGCATACATCTTGATTTGTGAAGTATGTAGCTTGAATTTTATCGACAGTCATGTAAAGAAAGAAGTTGAAATTAAACTAAAAACATCACTGAATCGCATAAAGCTGTCCCATTTACGCCCATCACACATAAGTGAATAATAAAACATTTAACAAAAACAAAAAAAAAACAAAGAAGTACATTTTTTTGAACAAACAAAGAATTACATTATTTCTCAAGAAATACATAATTAAACGAAACTTATATAATAGTCTCAGTTTATTATGTCCCTCTTCTCTCATTACGTGAAAGACTTGACATTCTCATTGTTCCTAGCATTTTTTTTTCAAATTATACCCTACAAACTAATTAGAATAATAAGTTCTAATGCTAAAAAACTCTGTACCTCCTCCATTCTTGTCGTCAGATCTTTTTACGGCTGCGCCAAAGAAGAGGAATAGGAGTCCCAGCAGAGCCTGCATCAGTACAGTACGTGCTTCTTCAGATATCTTCTATTAGAAAACAGCTTTGTATGAGTAAACATCATTATTCTCATTAATTGAACTATAATGTACAAGGTTAGCTTATATACATGACCGTACTAAGTAAACCAAATGTAAATAGACCGGTTTATGAATACCAGTGTACAATCAGCTAATAACCATAATGAAACTATACACTATAATACTTTGCATCGTTTACAAAAGAACACAAACGTTCGGTGGTCTTATTTGCTGCCTGCATTACAAAGAACACTCTCCAAGTTTTTCTTCATTACTGCTAATAGCAAAAAAAAAAACATTGATCGAGAGATGTTATTATATTTTATTTACCTGACTGCAAATGTGCAATATAATAAACACGGCTTCTCGGAGATCTCCGGCCTCTCGCTTCCCACCTCGGGTTCTTGGAGGGGATTTAAATGCAACAGCTAATTCTCTTATCGCTTGGTTTAATATGGCTTTACTAAGTCTTCTTGATCTCTCCTTTTGAACAGTCGCAGTACTTACATGTATAATTATTTGTTGTTCATATATAACATCAAACAGAATTAAGTTAAAAGAAAACTATAAAGGTAAATTGATTAGAATCCATTTCTGATTCTAATATTTTGGTTCAGTTATGATTTGACAAACCTTTACTATTAAATTGAGTAAAATAAAAAAAAAACATTTACAATCTCAAACCTCTCCCATCAATAGTATACAACCAAGAAAAGTGATGACCAAGGCACTATAGTATGATTCTCATCTCTTACTTTCTTTATGCCTTTGAAAAGATAAGTGTATTTCATCTAAAACAAGAATCTGATTCAACTCCTATACTAGTTTAGGTTTCTGCCGTCTGTTGCCACGGAGCTGGTCGAGCTTTACAAGCATCTCGGCATAGAGAATCTCGTTCCAAGAATCAGGAACCCCTGGGAGGCACCAGTGACTGCAGTCTTGGTACAACAACGGTGATCTTCTTTCTATTACCGTATATTTCTGTTTCCTATAAACAGACGGGTGAGCGTCCTTCCTGTAATCTGTTAACCTCGTTATGTTGAGATACGTGACCGGCGTTTTCATTCCCCTTAGCACGCTTTCGAGTATCTCCATCTTGGTTGGGTAAGGCCTTAGGTAAGTCTCGTTCTTGATCGGTTCTGTTTCATCATCGCATGCCCCTCCTGCATTCCATTGCCCTCCACTGCAACCAGACCAGACCAAACCAAACCAATTAACGGTGATTAAAAATCTTTAAACTACCATGCAAAGGTCTCTATATACCTGAAGTGTGATGGCGAGTATCCGCTGAAGAAGACAAGAGACTTATTTGGATTCACATATTTATCAACCCATCTACCCCATGTAGTCAATGCTTTTGTAAAAGCTTCATCAACGTCGAGTATCGGGTAAACATTGCTTCCTTCTTGATAATAATCCTCACTAATCAAACCACCCAAACACCAAAAAGCCAATGAGACAAATCCTCCATTAAAAAAAAAAACAAAAATAGCTGACAGAACTCTACCCCTTGGATGTTTTGTCATGAGTCCACCAAGATCCGGTATTGAACACAAGTACATCCGCTCCTATGTACTGCTCTGATGACTTCCCCATCATATCTAGACGCAAAGTTTCCTTCTTCGTCCCGTTCTTGTCCTTAGCTTCCCATTCTCTAACCAAGAAAGGAGACGCAAAGAACTCCACAGTGCAATTATATTCCTTATATCATATCAACCACACAAATCAAGTCTCCAATAACAACTAGGTAGTGAAACTAGGCCTGCGGTTTATAACCGGACCCAAATGTTTGGTTAGTTCGGCTTAATTCGGGCAAGTTTATAAAATACTTCAGTTTTTGGTTCGGTAATTGATTAGCTCGGTTTTTCAAAAAAAAAAAAAAACCAAACTAACTAAATCAACCGAAAATTCGAATCAAAATAACTGACAAAGCGAACTAACCAAAATTACCCCAAATTTAACGAACTTTTAAACCAAAATATAATTGAAACCAAAAACTTTGATTAGTTTCGATAAAAAAGAAGTTAAAAACCGAACTAGCTAAACCGAACCAAACTTTCTTCGGTTCAGTTGGACGAACCGGCCCAACCCGAACCCGCAGGCCTAAGTGAAACAGATTGCAAACTTACTTTAAAGACGAAAGAGTACTCAGCTTCCCCACGAAAGTGATGCCTTCCATGAGCTTCAAAGACTTGTCTCTCATCTTTAACTGATCCTTTAAGAATACAAACCAAAGACTCCCACATGTTTCTATTCAGCGAGTCTCCAACGAACACGAGCCTTCTTCCTCTAATCATCTCCAGCAACTTGCCTCCGTCCAGCCTTGGTAAAGTGCATTCTTTAGGTTTCCACTTCAGTTTGTAAAACTCAACGTCTGGTCTTCCGTTGGCCATACAGTTAAACTGCTGGTCGATGATAGTGCACGTACCGGGTTTGTAAAGCGGGTACGAATCGTCTTTGACCCATTCTCCTTCGAAAAACTCGCAGTTCTTGAGAGACTTGATTTCTCGTTTAGTTCTACTTTGTTTCCTCATCGGAGAAGCACTTGAATTCACGGACAGAGGTGCTTGTTTGTCAGTATTGTTGTTAGGACATAAGTGTACACTTGCATGCTCGGTCCGAGACAGTGAAGCGTTTTTTATAGAAAGTATGTTTGTTTCATTAGCGGCGGAAGATTTAAGGGTAGCCGGAGTGAGACTTCCCCGCGGCGCGGGTGCTCGCGATGTGGTGTTAGTTGTGAAATTGGACGGTGAAGTCACGGCTGTGACATTTGGGAGGATATAGGAAGAGACGGAATACACAAAGGTGATGAGAGACGGGGTGAAGGCTAAGTAAACAGTAAACGCAACAAAGGTTATGAAGGAGGCGTAGACAAAAGTTATGATGGTTTTCGTTGGTTTCACGGCGGTGAAAAAGCTTTTCATTTCGGTGGAGATGGCTGCCCCGCTGAGTGTAGGCACGTGCTTGACGGAGTCCGTGGCCATTGTGGGAGGAAGGTGTTGAGTTTTTTTTTGTTTGGCACGTGAAGAGTCTCTCTGATGTCAGAGAGAGATTAAAAAGACTCTTGTTTATGGGGAAGACAATGCGTGTGTTCGGTAAAGTGTTGAGTGTTTCGTTTCTGTTAACAGCCTTTGTATTTGGAGTAAACTAGGAGAAGGCATTGCTTTTTGTTTGGTGTGGCAGGTTTGGAATGTTTAGATTTCGTTTTTTCTACACTTGGAATGTTGTGACTGTATGTTTAAAATCATGTTCTTGAATGGAATGGTCACCAAAAAAAGATAGGAACGAAGTATTTGTGGATGTGGCTGTTTAGACTTGGGGCGGAAGCACGAAACCGACATAAGTTATAAGAGATGTGTGTAAACAGTTTAGGAAGAGTATCTAAAACTATGTTTTAAGATTTTGTCTAATGTCTTTTTCCAATCTTTCTTCATTTTTCTTAATTACTAAGACATGATATCATTGGAGGTGTTCTAAACTTTTTTTTAAAAGAATGTTAAATTTATTCAAATCAAAAAAACTTTTTACATCATATGTAGCTTTCATTTAGATTTTCTTTTTGGCTTTTTGAGCTTAATTAAAAAAAAAAATTAACTTCTTTATCCTTTGGTTGCAACCAGATCGTCATCGCATTATTGAACTTTCCACTTTTTTTCCGGGGCGAAGCTAAATATTTTAAAAATTGTACTATTATGGGTGCAAGTGCACCCATAATATTTTAAGAATTGTCATGTTACGTAGAAAAATTATGACTAAATTAACTCAGTTAGTAGTAGATACATCCAGTAAATCTTATGGTATGAAGTTCGATGCACCCCAATCCCATATCACATTTATTTACATACATAATATATTTTATGAGTATTATGCATCCACTAATTTTTTTCATGGCTTCGCCTCTGCTTTTTCCCATGCATAAAGTAGAGATGCGATTTCTTACACCTTTGTCTATGTATTTGAGTAGAGATGCCGAGGATTGATGCACATCTCCATGTTTCTTTCCATTCCTCTCTCGCCATATGGAATGAATAGAGGTTTGAAAAACATAAGTAAGAAGAAACATCTCAGTTTTATTCTTTTCACTCTCTGCCATAAATCGAACATAAGTATTGTGTTATGAATATATATTGGGAGAAAATACTTGAATCCAGAACTCAAAATTTAAACTCAACAAAAACTGAATTTTATATTCCGAAAGTGGTAATTTAGCTACCAGATAATATTCTTTCAAAACATAAGCTCAAATTAATAATCAAAGAATATAATTAAGTAAATTTATAATCTTTTTGATTTTACATAATTCATAGATTTTGAATATTTTTATACAGTTCATACCGAATTTGTGGTTTTAAATACTTTAAGATACATCTGAATTTTTAACTAATGTTAATTTACTAGATAAATCTAAAATATCAAAAAAAAATCAGATACTTTAAAATATTTTTTAAATTATTAAATAAAATTGAATTTCAGATAAACTCTAATTCAAATCAAAACCAATAAAAGTTTAAGCAAACACAAATTAATGAGTTTGGTACAACTTCTTTTTTTGCTTCTTCTTATCTATAAATAGACATACATCTGCATGATTACACTCTCTGGTGTGTGTACATTGTTTATCCTGATTTTGCTAAAAGTTGTGATTTGGGTTGTGTATGAAGAAACAAAATCAGCTGGGGCAAATAAATAATATAAGAAAGGTTTTGGGTTTAAACATGAAAACTAAAAAAAAGTATTTTAAAGTCCCCAAACTTTACCTTATTTCCTCATTTTACCCACTTTTGACTTTTTATACAATTCCTAATCAGATCTCCCAGTGAGCGATAGAATCCATACTCTTCCTCGAGAAACCAAATCCTAATGGCGACTACGATCCCACTCTTCGCCTCCTTCAAGTACGCAGACAGCCTAACCGTCGTCGGAATCTCCTTCTGCACCGCCCTAGTCTGCGAAGCCATCTCCTGGATCCTAATCTACCGCACGAGCTCCTACAAGTCCCTCAAACACTCCATCGACCGCGCCGCGAAGAAGCTCGAGACGATGAAGACCGAGAACCCTTCCTCCAAGCTGACGATCAAGAAATCGAAGACGAAGAAGATCGACCGCGTCGAGACGAGCCTGAAGGAGTCGAGCCGAGATCTGTCGTTATTCAAGTTCAAATCGGGAGCCGTGGTGGCGCTCGTGCTATTCGTCGTCTTCGGGCTGCTGAACTCGCTGTTCGAAGGGAGAGTCGTGGCCAAGCTCCCGTTCCACCCGATCGCGATCGTGAAGAAGATGAGTCATAGGGGGTTGAAAGGGGAGGATGCGACGGATTGTTCGATGGCGTTTTTGTATTTGCTGTGTTCGATTAGTATAAGGACGAATCTTCAGAAGTTTCTAGGGTTTTCTCCGCCGCGTGGTGCTGCTGGTGCTGGTGGTTTGTTCCCCATGCCTGATCCCAAGACTAACTGATGATCTGTTAGTTTTGATTACTGTTTTTTTTTTTAAATTCTTCGTAATAAGAAACTGTTTTAAGTTGTGGTGATTATGTTTTTGTTTGGGTTTTTTTATTGATTGGATTTATGGAACTATCCTGTTTAGTTGCTGCGTTGTGTGACTGAGCTCCTCTGTGTTGTTGCTAGCTCAGATGATAGTCTCTCGTTTTGATTCATTAGCTTTGCAACTTCTTCGGATAATGCCTTGAGCTCAGCTGCTGATGCGAGACTTGAATTATCTTCTGCGAGTTTTTCCTGTTACGGTGGTTCTAGTTGATCCTTTGATTCGCTTAGTTCCTTAGCTTTCAGTTTCACCTCTTTTTCCTTTCATGTCAGAAATCACATAGACTTTAGTTTTCGAATCATATACACTCATTAGGCTTGAAGATTGGTGAAAGGCGTTCGATTAAATGATTATGAAATGTATATATATATATATATATAGAGAGAGAGAGAGACCTGTGCTAGTTCCAGCGAATTAGAGAGTTGCTGCTTTAGGTTTGCAACTTCATATTCACATGTCTGCAGAAGATACTTCGTCAGTTATTCAATTTCTACTGCACATTACAAACCTAGTTTCGAAGTTTTCCCAAAGACATACAAAACAGAGGAGATTGATAAAGAAAGCGCCTCTGACCTTTTGATTGAGTTGTTCCTGGATAAAAGGATGAGACGAAGCGTAGATCATACTATTGGCTTCATCGTTAGTATGGTTTGGCCTTTGCCCAAACTCTAATATTTGCAGAGAAACAACTTCATAGAGTGTAAACAGAAGAAAAAAGAAGGATGAATAAGTACTGCATAAACATAAACAATTCGATCACCTCGAGTTCAAAAGAGTTCTCATTAAGTTGAAGATAATAGAGAATCGCTTGAGAGATAGAAAAATAAGTCACTGCATCATACTTTGCAATGTCAACCTACCTGCACGATGTCAGATTTATCCAGTGCCTCATACCAAAACCAAGATTTGTTTCTCCAACGTGGCAATCATCTGGCCATTCTTTGCCTTGATGTCAACATGTAGGGAATTAATCTCTTCCTAAGTAGCATAGAGAACCAGGAAGGTGAATCTTTGGTTGAGTTCCTTTATAATACACAGCTAGATAGTTTCTCTTATTCAAGAATTATCCACTTGCTGATATACCAAGTGACACAAGAGCAGCTGTAAGTTTGTTTGTTTTTACAAGCGTCAAATCGTTTATACATTTTTCGTGAAACAATGGTGATCACGACACGATAGTACCTTTCCTTGCAATACAAGCATGAGTATAAATTGGTAGGTAAGCAAGCTACACACGCCGGTCACGCATCTCAACATCACGAGGTTAACAGACTACAGGAAGGACGCTCACTCTGTCTGTTTATAGGAGACAGAAATTTACTGCAGAAGAAAGCAAATCACCGTTGTTGTACCAAGACTGCAGTCACTGGTGCCTCCCAGGGGTTCCTGATACTTGGAACGAGATTCTCTATGCCGAGATGCTTGTAAAGCTCGACCAGCTCCGTGGCAACAGACGGCGGAAACCTAAAGGACTAGTAGTATAGGAGTTGAATCAGATTCTTGTTTTAGATGAAATACACTTATTATCTTTTCAATGGATGAAAAAAAAACACTTAGAAGCAATTTATATGTTTTCAAAGGCATAGAGAAAGTAAGAAGAGATGAGAATCATATTATACTGCCTCCTTGCTCATCACTTTTCTTGGTTGTAAACTATTCATGGGAGAGGTTTGAGATTGTAAATGTTTTTTTTTTACTCAATTTAATAGTAAAGGTTTGTCAAATCATAACTGAACCAAAATATTAGAACCGGAAATGGTAGCAATCATTTGGTTAAAAACAATCAGGTTGATGACATCGACTGGCAAATCATAGGCAGGATCAATTGGTTTGACTCCAGAAGAGAGATCAAGTTTCGTTTATAAACTGACTATTATATAGGGTCAATTTGCTTAATAATCATAAGAGCCCAGACAATTAAGAATATAGCCATCCATGAAAAGCTGTGTCAATTTGACATAGAGATGGATCACGTTCTCCTTTCTGGCGCGTAGGATTTAATTAATATAACGATTGATATCGTACTATACTATCTTTCTCAAATATATAGTACAGAACAATTAATTTATACCAACAACCATTATAAAGAAGATGAAGAAAATAAAAAAACTGAAAAAGATGAATGGTTTGTAGAGAGTATGCTTAACCCTAACCTAACTTATATACCCAAACCATATACCCTAAACCCAAATACTTAACCCAAACCATATACACTAAACCAAACCCTAAACCCAAACCATATACCCAAACCATATACTATAAACCCTAAACCCAAACCATATACCATAAACCCAAACCATATATCATAAACCCAAACCCTAAACCCAAACCATATACCCTAAACCCAAACCATATACTCTAAACCCTAAACCCAAACCATATACTCTAAACCCTAAACCCAAACCATATACACTAAACCCAACCCATATATCCTAAACCCAAACCATATACCCAAACCATATACCCTAAACCCAAATCCTAATCCTAAACTCTAAACCCTAAACCCAAACTCTTATCCATTACGTGACTATGCTATACATGTTATATGTTATGGTATGGAATACTCGACACACCCACAAACTTTGTATATATGAAATTCTCTAAAATTTTCTTAGAGAGAAATAATGAGTGGCGACAGTGTTGTAAGAACAAAACAGTGTAACTGATCAAGTAGTGAGTAACAAGAATCAGGAAGCAGAGAATGAGATACGAATTGCAAAAGAAGAGAAAAAGAAATGTATTGTACTATACTGTAATTTAAAATAGTATAGAACATATGACGCATGATATAGAATAGGGATTATGAAGAAAATTAGAGAAGTTTACATGATAGAAAGAGAAAAAAAAACGGATGGAGGGGAGAAAGAGGGAAGATGTCAAATAGATAGAAGAAAATGGAATGCCGAATAGATAAAAAATGACGGAGATGTCGGATAAAGGGAGTGAGGGAGAGAGAAAGTGGTGAGGGATAGAGTAGAGGAGAAAGAGAAAGTGGTTGTGACTATGGTAGAGGAGGGAGAGAGAGAGAGAGAGAGAGAAAGGGGGAAACGAGGGATGGAGTAGACAAAGGAACATGGGAAAAAGTGGTGGTGGCTATGGTGGTAAAGGAGAAAGGGAGGAAGAGAGGGAGGCAGAGAGGGAATAGACAAAGAAACATGGAGAGAAGGAGAAAATGGCAGAGTTATGGTGGTAGAGAAGGGAGAGAGAGAGCTATAGTGAAAGAGAGGGAAGGATGCGGAGGAAGAAAGAAATTGTACTATGTTATGTTTCTAAATGAAATGGAATACAACAATATTATGTCTTATTTTAAAAATAAAATCTGACTATACTATATATGTGTGTAAAATAGTATAGATTTACAATCGTGATTATAAAAAATTATATAAAATTTACAAAATATATGTTTGTTTTGAAATTTTCAAAACATACTATATATAAAAAAAAATCTATGTTTTTATAATGTTAACTACAAAGTTCAATAATTGCTTTAATAGAAATTAAAAGCAATTAAAATTAGAAAGGGAAAACATGGTTATGAGAAAAGTAAAAAATGAAAAAAAAAATCAGAAAATTGCATGTCAAGGACAATATGGCAATTATTATACAAATATCATAGCCTCTCCTTTGTTATGTGTATATACTTCATTTAATTTCTACAATGGTTATGCTTCCAAATTTCCCTATTATATAAGTTTCGTTTAATTATGTATTTCTTGAGAAATAATGTAATTCTTTTGTTTTCTTTTTGTTTTTGTTAAAGGGTTTTCTTATTCACTTCTGTGTGATGAGCGTAAATAAAAGGGACCGCTTTATATGATTCAGTGATGTTTTTAGTTTAATTTCAACTTCCCTTTTTACATGACTGTCGATAAAATTCAAGCTACTTCACAAATCAAGATGCATGCATATTTGCATGAAAGACACCCATTCATCAAGAACTCTATTTATAATCACGTCCTAATCATGAATCGGTCATTTGAACCAAAAAAAAAATCACTTCCTAATGAATCGGTCATGCTTTTACTTTGGAGATTAATGTTTTATAAATGAAAACTAGATTTTGACCCGCCCTTTAAAGGGCGGGCATATTTATTTTTTATATTTATTCTAAAATTTTAATTTTTATATTTATTTTTTAATTATATTTGTGTTTTTATTTTTATAATATTTTTTTAATGATTAATAAAAAGCTTTAATAATTATATTAAAATAATTAGACCACACCTATATTAATAGGTTATGTTCGTGTTTTAAAACTATTGATATATATATATATATATATTTCAAACTTGTACACCCACGTTTTTAGATAAGAAGTTAATGAGAAATCAGTTTTGAAAATATATTACAATATATGGATATTACAATATATGGAATTTAATGAATAATTTTAAAATAATTAAAATAACTAACCTTAAAAATAGGAATGACATTCTTGTTATTTTTTTGAAATAAGGGATGTCAAAATAAAGGCTGCTGTTTTAATTATATTGATAGAACTCAGTGTACGTATTCTCCCTTAACTTTAGATTCGATTTCCACCTTCAACATTCCACTTTTTTTTCTCATTTCAGTTTGTTATTTAAAGATTTCAAATAACAACAATTTTGTTCAAAAAAAAACATACAACAATTATCCAAAAACTACATTGTTGCTTTTTTTGAAGATGCATGCATATTCCCATCTCTCTCCTTATTGAACAGTAACATTATTAAAATGATTAAAAAGAAATAAAGAAATACCCGGCCAATTGATTGCTAATATCTTATTATCTCCACTTACCTTTTATGGTAGTTTCGTGGCACTTAAATCGTTCGACACCAGGTAATTTACACTCGTCTAAAATAATGGGAAGAAAACGGCCAAAACGATATGTCAGTGCAAAACATG